>NC_049995.1:2906787-2995415 GCF_000003815.2 Branchiostoma floridae
TTCCTCTACTTAGCACTCAGCATTCGGCAAAGAGTATGGAAGTTGAGCACACACCACTACCAGTGGACCAGCCCCCTGCTGTAGTGATTGCACAAAGTTGTGTGGCCAAGGGCTATTGAAACGGAGATGGCAGCCGTATAAAGTAATTTCTGAAAAGAGAGGGTGCAACAAATGCATAACTATTAAAGTGAAAGAATAAGGCAAATCCATATCTATAAACTCAAATGAGTCAAATGTAAAGGAAATGACAATATAATATATCATTTCAGACTAAAAATGAATGGAAATGTAGCAATAAAATACATGTAATGCCAGGATTCACATAAAAAATACAAACGAAAACACAGATTAAAAACAGATCTGAACTCACCTTGATTTCGTGAGTTCGCCTGTCTGCAACAATACTTTGTCAAGGTAGAAACATGATGTTACGTTAGGATGTGATACAAGTATACATGTACCCTTGACTGATGCTTGATTGTCTTCTAAATCAATAATTTATTACTTTCCTCTGCTCTGTTACCTATAGAAAACAAGCTACACGTAGATTGTATGTTATGCCTCCAGAAGATGCCATCTATGAAGTTACTATACCTTGCTATTGGGAATACTGTAGAAAGTACAAACATTTTATCAGCACAAACAAAAGTTGCAATGTTTATTTCTTCAATCTGCATGGAAATCAACATATTCATACAGCACTTGGAGTCCTTGCAAACAAATTCCAAGTTCGGGCAAATAACCATATTTCTGTGGACATAACAATTAAAACACTTGGCCCCAAGATAGGATGTTGTGATAAAATAACACTTTTTTCATGATAAAAAATAAAACATTTTATACATGTGCAAGGATTAGTCACACTAATCGCTGAACAAATTAAAAGTTCAACTATAGGTTAAAAAACATGCAAAATAAGAAACTTTAGCAGCAAAACATGCAAATCAATACATCATAAGTCCCATGCTGCAAACTTACAGTTTTTATACATCTCTGCTTTTAAACTCTCATCTATAAATTGAGCTCTATCTTCACAAGTGATGCATAGGTGTAATCTGATTGGCATAGTTTTCATCACAAGACATGGAACTTCACAGTTCTGCTTCTCACAAGACGTACTTCTAACCCTAGGTGCTTTCTTACTTAAGTGCCGGCCATTGAAAACTAATCTTACTACATTTGTGTCCACTGGTTAACTTTCGAGTACCTGTAACAATTCGTACACTAGGTCTGAGGATCAACTGCGAGAGGACATGTAGAGAAGACTACTTCAAGACAACCATGTTCATCTGTAAATTTAAAGCACTGTACAGACTGCTACCTTCTATAAACGGTACCCTATAAACAAGCCATGTTTTCTGTTTCAATGACAAGTATTTACAGTACAGTTTGTCCCATAAATCCAGTTCTACTATTCAGGATGAGGGCTTGTGTATGCAAATTACAACAGCTGTATCAGGGTGATAGTTTACAGAATGGACAAGACTTGAACAGTTATGTACTACTAGTATTTGTTTGCAGTACTGATGCAAAAGACATAGGGGTAAGCCAGTTTTCACATTGGTCGGTTAAAGTAATTTCTATCAGTGACTTTCTGATTATCCTTTCACAAACCTTTCATCTTGACATTATATACATTCTGCTTCATTCCAATGTGGGATGGTTCTGAAAGTCTGCACCATTCCCAAACAATATCTTTTCTTTACAATACTGAACCTTTCCTCAACTCTTTTCTGAACGATCCCTTGGGGATGGTTTCATAAATTCTGCATCATAAGCAATCAACTCTTTCATAAACCTTCCTGTTAAAAACTCTGTCTAGATTTCTGTACTCTTGGCCACTCAATATCTTAATTCTTGGGTCAAATGGCTTCTAAATGCAAGGAAAAGGGTCACATTTTAAAGTCTTGGGCTTTCTTTCACCAAATCTCGTGGCAAGATTTGGAACCCTAATGATGGTGTCTGACAGACATCGAAACATTGGAATTGAGTGCAATTCTGGTTGTGTTTCGAAGAACCTTACTGTATTGAGTATTTTACCAACCTGATGAAACTATTTGCAGAAGATTTGGAACAGTTCATCTGGATCTCTTCACTGGTACATTTCAACTTGATATTTTTTTCTAGTTGTTTTGACAGTTTCTGGTAGCATTTCTGCCATCCTTTCACTAGAAATGAGAAGCAATATTAGACTTTTGTGTGACCTCCAACCAGTTCGGCTATAATCTACTATAACAGGAAAACTGCCCCCTACTCAATTTTGGAACGTTTCACTTGTCTAAGAGGGGTGTTATTTTGATTTTCCATTCTGACCCACTGCCTTCAAATGTACTATCCAAATAAAACCTTAAAACCACACCTCAAACTTTTCACAACACCACTTACTAAAACCCACCTCAATGGCAATGAAGTACATTTGGCTCCACCCCTAGGGCATTGCCAAAAACATCTCAGGCTCCTCTAATACTAGGAACATCAACATGTCTGCAACAAGACTTATTGTGATCTATTTTTCATTCTACTGATGATGCCCTAGTAAAGATATCTGACAATATGCCAGAGTTTTGTATAGAGCAACTTGGTTGACTGGTTTTTACATCAAACAGCAACAGTCACTTTAATTTATAATAATTACATGTAGAACCTTGCAACTTCTAGGAAACAACGGTAATGTACATTAAACTGTATACATTTTTCTGTTAAGTCACAAGATCTAGAGTCAGAAAATCTTCCTTTGATACCATCTAAATGTGACAATTTGTCCAATCAAATTCAAATACTGCTACTTTGTTAACTGGTCAGGAGCTGTTTGAGTTGTATTAACCTGAATAATTTGTAGCTCTCGGATAAATAGAAAGAATTTTCACACACCCATGCAGTTCCTCCAAGGAACAAAATATATGACCGTTATAATCAGTATATACATTGTGTATCTAATCAGGGGGCCATTTCAAACCTCTCAAGTTTGTACAAAGTAAAATCAACAAATTCTATACAAAATCGTATGCCAGATCTGCACTGTTAACCAATTACGTTTTGATACGATTCATTTGTTTTGAATTGGGCCCTGGCAGTAGGACTGCATGGCAGTATTGGCAAGCTGAAGCCTCAAGGACTGCTGAGGCTGAGATAGGGGTTGCCAAGAAACCTGATATCATTTTTTAATCATAGCTACCTGATACCCAGAACCCCTATCCCAGCCTTATTGAGTGCACGTGGCTACGTCACATGTACAATGTGGATGTACAGTATACACAATCAGGTTTATAGTGCAACAACTTTAGAACGTGTGTGCTGTGAGAACGGGAGATATGCCTGTGGCGCATGAGGACGATATGAACTCTGGTACGGTCCGTATGGGTGTCATCTGAGCGTTACCATGACGGCATAGTGTTCCAGGAAGTGATGGTACGCGTCGACGACGTTCCCCCAGTTTCTCCACAGCAATATGGTGACCAGCAGGGCCAGGAGAGAGCTCGCCACTCTGCTTCTGTAAATGACATGTCAACACAAACATCAACTTAAGAAAATAAAAGAAATCTTTTACACAACCGGTTAATACTCGCTCTTGCTTACATTTCGATGTCTTTCAGACACCTTCCTCAGAGCTTCTAACTAGAGTTTTGCTTCTCGCCACCATGTATGTAGCTGATGTAGGTGGTGCGAAATCCACATGTAAGCAAGAGTGAGTATTAACTGGTTGTGAAAAATAATTTTTGACTGCTGCCTAGCCCCGTGTCAGGGATCCCCGTAGCAGTACAACATGATTGTATAATAAAATAATGCATACTACATCTTATATATTCTTAACAACCTGATGAACTTATTTTCTGAAATTTGAAATAAACTAAGTTAAAATGTGCATTGCCAAGCAAATATATCATATTTACCATCACACAGTCTAGCCTAATAAACTGCTCTGTTTATTCTTACTCCAACAAATTCACAATCATATGGTAACCAGCCACTTCCGCTCTGTCCTGCCACTTGCTACATGATGCATGTAATCTAACACCATAGGGTGTCTGCTACTTCAACAGTAACCATGGTGACAACTGTCTGGCCAAGGTCATTGACTTTGTAGAAGAAACCGAGCAAAAACAATGTTTCCTTTCTGTGAAGGTGCAAAACTTGGGTTGGAAGATATCATGCCTCCATGAAATATTCAGAGTTTCTTGTTTATCTTGTTTAATTGTTCATCAAATACATTAATCATGTTCATAGATAGTTCCTATGGTAAGACAATACATGTAGCATTAGAATTGGTGCCATTACCGTGTTTTGAGCATGGGAGTGACCATCCCTGCCAGGGTGGAGACTAGGACAAGGATGACTGCGATGACGGCCAGTAGAACGTTGATGAGTTTGGAGATGAGGGCGCGAGCGTTGGCACTGTCCAGCCCCTCCATAGACACCAGCTGTTGCTGCTGCTGGGCCAGCTCCATCTTAGATATCTGTGTGGGACATCAAGGTGTTAGACTTCTGCATCCTTGATTTGGTAGTGACACATACATTGTATTCACATGACGTACAACTGTACAATAGAAGCTGTTTTATTGCACACCCCATTTGCCACCAAATTTTGTGCAATTATCCGGGTGGTGCAAGAACAGAAGTGTGCAATTATCCGTTGTGCAATTAACTGGCTTCTACTGTATATTATAACCGGGCTGTATTTACGATCAGTATAGGACCTGGTGTTCCAATCGGAATGTGTATTACAGTATGGCCCGGGCTCCATACTTCAATTCTAACGATTGGAACTTGCTTGCGTGCGCGGCTGTCAAAACTTCAAATACCAGGTGTTCAACTGTTTGCCCAAGATTGATGTTATGTCTTTCGCTCTTTTTGATATTGGCTTATAAGTTTGCATGATTTAACACAGCATAAAATAGTAAGTAACAGTGTCTTCCATATCGCCCTTGGTCCTGGCCCTCCCATGATTCAAATTGCTCTCCGGCTCTGATCAGTACATCTTGATCCCAGAACATGTTTTACGTGTTTTCAATTGTCAAAACTTCACCAATTGTAGAATTACTCTTGTTTAATGTCAGGTCTATGTGCAAAGGCTTTTTTTCAAATCTTAAATGCAAATCTGACATAAATTTGACTTTTTGAAAATTGATGTAAAAAAAACAGTTAGCAAGCCTCACTCTGGTCTGGCAGGACTCGAGTGCCTCCTGTATATCCCGCGCTCGCTCGTCGGACTGGTACGCGACCTTCTCCTCCATGGAGGCCAGTTCCTGCTTCAGGTTACTCATCTCATTCTGATGCAGCTCTGTCAGGTCATTCAGCTGCTCCTCTAGTCTCTGTGGGGGGCAAATGAATGGACATTGTATACAGGAGAAAGTTGGCAAAGAAGGAAGATGTTGACTAAAGGCCCTTTCAAGACATCATACTGCATGTGCGATGACAAGAATTCTAGGTAATATGTCAAAGGTAAAGGCCCCAAAAAGAAAGTCCTTGTCTCGACCATTGTTTTGAATGCGTAACAATGTCCAGCCGGTTTTGTTTTCTTTTATGGGGACTGTACCTTTAACATATTCCCTAGAATTCCTGTTGCTGCACATGCATTCCTGATCTCTAGCAGACTCCTACAGTGTACCCTCTAGTCTCAGTATAATGTATACAGGAGAAAATTGGTAAAGCGGAACTTATTAAAGCTCTGTCACACAGTAGACACATACTGGAACACCTTTCTATTGTGATTCCAATGTACATTGTATGACAGAAGGATACTGCAAAACCCAATGGAATCAGGGCTAATATCCGCGATCAACTACAATGTACTCCACCCAAAGAAACACAAGGACCTCCTGTCTGCTAAATACAGAATGCTCTTCTCCTAGGAGTTAATTGAATACCATGAAATGCATGAGAAACACATTGGAAACACAGTCTCTAATTTGTAGGAATTCTACGATGTATGAATTCTAGGGAATCAACATGGTCAATCCTCAGATTTTCCAGTGACTTTCCTGGGATCTCCTCTGTCTGTTTAGGGACAAACTATCTAAAGGACTGTAAAGGTTTCTGTGAGGAAGCAAGGGACGTTTCAGAAGTTTTACTGTCATAAAGACACACGTCCTCCAACAAACCGTCCTATCCTGTCTTGTATTTCTACATTGTACAGAATAGCAGCAGAGCACACTGAAAACACATGGTACAGATGTGCTACTCTAAATTAGTAAGAAACAGTAGTTGTATACATCAGTTTGTTTGGTTAATCACAAAACCTGCTAGTGACTACGCGACCTCAAACAAAAACCTCCCAACCTACATTCACTCTTGGCATGCGATATTGCTGGATATCTCCCAGGTTTTTCATCTGTAACTGGAAAAATATTTCTTTTTTAAAAAGGGGGAGAATCCGAGCCAAACAGGACAGGTGCCACTTGGCAGAAGTGACAGGCGAGGCCAGAGGGAATTAAGAGGCTCCACCCTAGAGGTGTTGCCAAAATCAGGAAATGGGAGTTCTTTTAATTAGTGACACACGATATGTTTGATCTAAAGAAGACACATGTACAGTCCAGCACAACCAGGAAAAGGGTAAGAGGGGGGAAATTGACATTGGGCGGGATCAAATCCTTGCATTTAGACTTTGGAGGAGCGATGACCAACTTTATACAGCTACTGTAACAGTAACTGTATTAGTAACTTCAAGCATGTACAATGCACATGTATAACTGACACTAAAGAGCAAGGATTGTTCAAGCCATTTTTAGTTGTTTAATTGAGCAAGAACAGAAATATGTCTACCATTGGCTGTTAGAAAAGGAAAATGTTTATTGCACATTTAAATGACAGGGAGGATCACAATTCATAGTAACTGAAGAGGGATGAAATGAAATGTCATTTCAGTCGTTAAACATATATAAGACATACATTTAACAATATTGTTCAAACAAAAATTAAATGTTGAAAGATGTGTCCTGCAGGACCATAGATCCACAAAGGAAAGTTTTAAAATTCAAAATGATTCACAATAAATATGGTACATTTCTCTCTTAGCGTACCTCATATCTGTATCTCTCCTCCTGCAGAGCAGTTGTTAAAAAGGAATACTCCTGTTGCATCTGATTCTGGAAAAGGGGATGAAAGAGACAAAAAATCAAATGCCATATGTGTAACTATACAAATGTGTATAGTATATTACAAACATTATCTCAGGCCTAGGAAAAAAAATGTTGTGTTTCCTGTTTCCCTACCTACCCTAAAAAAACCTGCCGACCCTAGACTTTTTTTTGGGTGGTCAGTGGAGTCACAGTTTCCAGTTAGAATTTTGGTTTAGCCTGCCTCCTATTGAAGTAAAAACACTGCTTGTCCTATCTAATGAAGGATAGATGTATCTATCATGCACAAAATTAAAGTTTGACATTGAAAAACAAGTGTCATCATACATTTCAGTTTACTTTGTTCAACTGTATTGTAAATATGTATCACTAGAATTTTGGCCAGCCTAAAAAAAAAATACAAGAAAAAAAAAGATAATCCCTACCTACCGACCCTAATTTTTTCAGGACTGAAACAGGAAACACAACATTTTTTTTCCTAGGCCTCAGGGGCCTAGATTCGGAAAGAAGGCTTAATAAGCTTTTGCACTGTTTGAATTGCATCGTTAATAGAATTTTTCATCAATCAGTGACTGTTACTAAAGGTAAGCAAACGAATCTCCAAATTTTCGATGGCTATCCAGTCCATCTTGCTCACGGAGTGACCTAGTTAGTTCTCCTGCCCCCCACCCCGCCTCCTGAGCCTCCGAGAATGAGCAAGATGGACTGGATAAAATTTGGAGGTACGTTTGCTTACCTTAAATAACAGTCACTGATTGATGAAAAATTCTATTAACTGTGAACATACGTGACTAATTGAATTGCATCATATTTCAAAATGTTTTCTTTATACTATAAGAATTTAAGTATAATATAGAAAATGTGTCCTTATTGCTTTGGTGCCTCATCATGACTATATGAAGATGCCACCTACCTTCAAGTCGGCCATGGAATTCTGGAAGAGTGCCTGATTGTTTCTCATCTCCTGCAGCTCCTCTAGGATGGGCTGCAGCACCTGCGCTGGAATGGACTGGGAGGACGGCCCGGGCTGGATCTCAGGGCTGGGCATCGCCATGTGACCCCCCGACCCCGAGGTCATACTGGAGCACTCGTCTTCGCTACCGTAACCATGGTGACTAGAAGGTTGACTGGTTGGGTGGCTAGAAGAAAGGACAGATTAATAGCATTTCATGTTTATCTGTTTTAAAGAATGCTTCAATTAATAACAGTAAAAATAATACGGGAGAGTTGATACGAAAGTTGATGCAATTAACCAGATATATGTAAGAGCTGATGCCATAAACTTGATAAAGTCCAAGCGCTGATGCCATTGGTCAGATAAAAGGAGCTAATGCCATTGACCAGGTCTAGGAGCTGATGCCATTGGTTAGATCAAGGAGCTGTTGCCATTGGTCAGATCCATGAGCTAATGCCATTGACCAGATTCAGGAGCTGATGCCATTAGTCAGATCCAGGTGCTGATATGCTTTTGATCAGATCCAGGAGCTGTTGCCATTGGTCACATCTAGGAGCTAATTCTATTGGTCAGTTTAGGAGATGCTACCACTGGTCAGATTCAAGTGCTAACACCATTGGTCAGATCCAGCTGATGTCTTTGACCAGATCCAGGAGCTGATGCATGTACCATTGTGGTCAAATCCAGCATTGACAGATCTAGAAGCTAGTGCCATTAATGACCAGATCCAAGAGCTCACTGATTATTGATAATCCTATCAAGGAGCTGATTGGTCAGATCCCAAACTGATGCCATTGGTCAGATCCAGGAGCTGATACAGGAACTGAATATTTATCAGGTCCAGGAGTTGATGTCATTGGCCGGGAGACCATTAGCCTTATACACTGGAGCTTAATGATATGTTACTGGCCAGATTTAAGAGGTAATTGCATTGGACTGATCCAGGTGCTTCTACCATAGGTAGGATCTGTAACCTTAGAAGTTATTGTACAGACCAGGAACTACTAAAAAGTTATCCTACCTTGCACTTGAGATGGTTGAGATATTGGAAGGTGTGAGAAACTGTCTACTGAGGTCTTCTCTCTCATCTAAACTGTCTTCTGTGGGCAAAAAGATGACATCAACAACAGAAAGGAACATAATCATGTATTATGCAAGCCTACACTGTAAATCCTTTTTATCCACAAATCATACAAAACTTCGAAGAGCATTATTCAACCATAAATGCAATGCAGGGCATTAAGGTGAAAGCTTTATATTTTGATTACATCTAACGAGTAACTATAAAACATATAACGCAAAGAGATATTCTGGCAGATGATGTGCTGCTCGTCCAAAATGAAGCCTTAGTAACATATTCATTGCATATCCTTTTGATATTTAGACAAATGATACAAAACTTCAAAGAGCATTATTTAACAGTAAACCATAAATGCAATGCAGGGCATTCATGTGAAAGGTTCAAATTTCAATTAGATCTAAAGCGTTACTGCATGTATGATAATGCAAAGAGATATTCTTGCAGAAGATGTGCTACTATGCAGAAATTTATGCTAGATCCATATTTTATTATATAGGATATACTTACTCAGACTACTGATGTTGTCTGCACTGCCAAACTTGTTCTTAATCAGGTGAGCAAACTCTTTAGGTTTATTCACCACTGCCCTGTAAAAAAAAAAAGAATGATTTAATTCTAAATCTGATTAAGTCCAAAAACGATGATTCTTTTTCCTTTCTAATGCTATGGTCACAATTGGAAAATAGCAGTGTACAGGCTGTGTTTTTTGTTTGTACTTTTGGAATGACTTCCACATGGCCCTGTGGGACACCCTGCAGCTAATGGGCTCTTTTGGACACGACCATGCCCCAATATATTTTTAACTCGCAGTTAAAATCAATCCAGGGCCCGGTAACAATTAGACATCAGAACCTGATTCTAAAAACACCAACAGGTGCATGTACCCCCAAGTATGTAGTACACATGTACCATATTTTCTCACACTTTTAAAACTTTTCAAAATTGAATATTAGGTGCTAGTAGTTGCTGCCAAAGTTTGGTGCGTACTTTGTTTGAGGTACATGTATATCTGGTCCAGTCCACTGGCACAAATTTGTGACCTCCTAGCCAGCCATAGGTACCCCTCCTACAAGGACCAGTCCAAATGTGACCATAACATTACCAAAGCAGGCAGGCAGGCATGAAGGGGTATGGGTAGTGGGGTCACCTGAATGTGGAATAAAAAAGGCCACCAAGCAAAATCCCAAACTTGTTGGCTCAAGGCGTGGAACTAAATATACTGTATGCAGGCATCCAAGGCAACCATGCACTATAAATAGATTAACATGTAGTTTACTTGTCAGGAATATTAAAGGCAAGTATGTACTGAAAATGTTCATATTGAAGGTGGATCATATACCACGGTGCCAGACAAATATATTACAAGATTGTATTAGAAAAAAGGTATATTTTGCACACTGGCAGATTTAAAGGATACAATTGTTAACTCAATTTTTTTTAAAATCTGTTTTGGTATGCATGCCTGATGCTTTATGATTACATTATATAGGGGTTACTTTTAATATTTTTTAAGATATGGATTTCCATCTTCAAGCAAAAAAATCCGGCAACAGCTACATTGTGTAGCTCTCATCTAATATGACTAAAAGTAAAACCACCAGCAAAATGCCTGACATCAAATTGCAAGCGAACTACAAGTAGACAACTGAAACCAAAAAGCATCACAAACCATTATGCCAGCAAGATTGTTTTAGCAAGCAAGCCCCTATTTCAAAAACTTCACACCTTTGGCTTTCTACTACTACAATTGGCAAAAAAGTCAGTCTCAAAAAAGTTTTAATAATTATTTAGTTGCACGACTGTAATTAAAGTCGTGACTATAGGTGGAAGTTATTTGTGGTTTCCTGGTGGGCTGGGTAGAAGTGAAGGACCTTGCTAGGGACTTTTTTCTCTCAGAAGAAGGCGGTGTAACACTCGGTTTGTATGACTCCTCAACGTTTGAGTCTGCTCGCTTCAACACTGGCATCCTGTAAAGTACCGGTAAACCATCTTTTATTACATCAAGGACAATCACACATTCAGCCACTTATTCCTTTCAGAAAAAATCATTACTTAACTACAAGATAATGTTACTTTGAGGATTGTGGACACCTTTCTTTAAGGAGTTATCTCCAACTGATGCTAGTTAATTGAAAGGATGTTTGCCTCAACAAGTTTTTTGCCAGCTGATTGAGGTAAGAATCTTTCGTCTGTCCATTAAGGTAAGAAATCTAGGGGGGGAAAAGGTACACGTCAAGATAACAATTAGATAGAGTTTGGAAATGGTCAAATTTTTCATTTAGCTTCCACTTCTTTTTGTAAAGAGTATGGTTAGGTCTAGACTCTAGTATCTGTTGTCAACATTTATCTTACATCCTCAGAGTTGAGGGATCACCTGAGTCTTCTGATGAATGTTTTGATGATACTAATGATTACATGAAGATACATGTTACTGTCACAAAATTGCATATTGTGAACGTCAAGCAAAAGTTTCTGGACAAAAAAAAAAACTACCGGTACACAAAGTGTACTGTAGTCCATGTTTCTCACCAGATAAAAGCATTTCAATTTACAAATGAACCCGATGTGATGGAAACTAAAGACAAAAGGATGAAATGTGTACAAAAATGAGACCATAAGTATAACATCATGCACAGCCAATAAATTTACAAAACAGTGTCTGTACAATTATTTCGTTGTAATACTTTGATATCATACAAAACCTTAGTTGAGACAAAGGCAAATTTGACAATCACAAAAAGAACTGAGGTGTCAATCATTCACAAGCCACTCCCACATCACATTGGCAGCCAATCATGGAGCGCTTTGTAGCATCACATGATTTCATCAAGCTCTGTCAAAGTACAAGCCAACGAGTTTACAAGAATGATAAAAAATGAAATAATTAGTGTTTGTAGTTGTTGTTGTTTCTGTTAAACACTCAAACAACTCTTACTGACAGACACTACTAGAACTGACTATGACTTCATTGTTTGCACAGTGAAACTCATTTTTGAGTTCACATTGGGATATCACTTCTTAAACTGGATCTTGATAAAGTCAAGTCAAGTCAAGACCTTTAAGAAATAGTGTCCACAAACCGTACATGTTCAGTGGCATGCACATACAAATGTAATCATGCCAAAGCTGGTGACTTATCTTTCATTTCTAAATAAATGTTGATGGAGTTGAATTTGAAATCATGCAGATAAATGCTTCAGTCAAATGTTAATGTTTGGCAACGGATGATTATCAAAAAAGGGAGTGTGCAAACAATGACGCCAGTGCAATTACACAACAAACTATGATGCATGTACAAAGTAAAAACTTACTTATGACATGCTGTCATGCTTTCACCCAAATACAGCCAAACCTGGCAAGAAGACCACTCAAGGGATCAATAAAAGCTGGTCTTAATGTAATGTGAACAGGTGGTCACTATATTGACACTTCATGCTTCTGTCAATGTGAAAAAATCATCCAAGGGACCATCAAAAAGTAGTCACATTGGCCAACCAGGCTTTTGGGGAGGTGGTCACTTGCACAGGACTGGTTGGACTGTCTAAGCTTATATCTAAATAATCAAACCAAAAAGTGCATTTCAATTTATACAGCCTTAGACTACAACCCAAGACGTTTTCCCAAGAAAAGCAGCATGTATACAGTAGCTGGCTGATAAATTGAAACAGTGAAACTCAGATTTAAAAAAAAACTATTGACATTTGAAGACGGTAAATGAATGCAAAATAACAAAGCCAAAGTGATTGAACACCTTCAGAATCTCACAAAAAGGCGAAAGACCACCAAGTGTAAATTGTGTACATTCGTACATTGCCGCAACCAACACACAAATAAACTAAAGAGGTGATTAAGAAGTTGAACTAACTAAAAGATAGTGAATGCCCAGATCATGTCCAAAATAGACCTTTTTAAAAGCTATAGAGAGGGGTGTGATATTTGAAGAAGAAAAAAGGTCACAAGCTGAAATTTTCTAAAAGACTAAGTGCACTAAATAGGCATGGAGTGGTGTTTTTGTGTGCAATGCCAATGCTGCAACCAACGCTGCTAAACTCAGAAGATAGACCCACAAAATGCAAACTATGCCAATGAAAAAGACTGTTGAAAACCCAGAAAGTGAAGCACCAAAAGAAAATACTGATGTCCCAATCACCAAATCATTTACAAAGATCAGCAAAACAAGATACTGTAACAGTGTAGTCTGAGCCTGACTCAAAATGTGCAAACTATAAATATATAACAACTGTAGATAAAGAAGAATGCACCTTTCAAACAAAGCTCTTGCTAAGCCAATGAAAAAGGCCGAATCGGATGTAAACCCAGAAAGAACAGCACCAAAAGCAAACGATCAGCAAACCAAGAAAGTCAGCCTGACCCAAGCATGCAAACTATATTAAATTTTATGTAATTGTTGAAAGACAAAGAAGAATGAACCTTGCAAACCCTAGTAAAGTACAAATCATGTGGAAGACAGAAACCTTTTCAATAATCCAGCCTTAACCGGGAGGGAAACCTGTCGGCTAACCGTCTCTTTAGCCTCATCTCCACTGCCCTTCCGCGCGGTCTTCCTGCAACGCAAAACGTTAGGCATAGGAAAAAATGTTGTGTTTCCTGTTTCAGTTCCCACAAATTTAAGGGCTGGTAGGTATAAGGATGGGCATTACGTAAACCTTGGACCTAAAAGAGGATGAATGTATACTGAAGGTGGACTTTTTTTGTGTCAGAGTTACTCCGGTAGTAAGTCCACCCCATATTGCCATGTTTGAGAACTGTGTTAGTTTTTTTGGACAATTATCCAAAGTGACATCAATTTAGGTAGTAAGTCCATCTTCAGTCCTCCCTGAGTAAGTCCATTTCAGACCATTGGACTTACTGTGGGTGACAAGAGGACTATGGTCCACGGTAAGTCGCTCATAAGTCCAAGGTTTGCAAGGGCCTAATAATAAGCAACTGTCAGAGTGTTCCCACCGAGCCAGAGACAGGAGGGAGTGGAGGAGGCTGATACTGGACGCTACCATAGTCCCCGACTCTCAGGCATGAGGATGGGACTAGGCAAAGGTATAGTCCATGGGCCAGCACCCCAAATTTCACATATCGGTACCCTCCAGGGTGGCAAATTCTCCTTGTTATTTTTGAATAGTAGAAGGCCTGTGGCATATATTTTGACAATATCGAAAATCAATTGATATTTTTATGATCCTCTTCAGGTTCTACCAGCCTGTGAATTTTCGTGGAAAAATATTGATGTTTAATTTTTTGCCCCTCCCCCTTGTTGTAGACACGCAATTTCCAGATCATTTAGGTGGTGATAGGTTTGAAGGCTGATAGCCGGTAGAAAGCTACCATCCCAGAATGGCTATCACGTCAAAATATATGCCACAGGCCTTCTACTATTGAAAAATAACAAGGAGAATTTGCCACCCCGGAGGTACCGATTTTTCCTCTGGCCCATGGACTAGTAAGGTAAAGGGTACGGAATATCTTTTCTTTTTTTTAAGACTTCGGCCCAAACTCCAACACAGCTTAACTTAGTCTTGTATTTTTAATGTCAAAGTTTAATTTTGTGCATAATGGTTAAAAATCTGTGGATACATTAGATACATGTATGACAAGCAGTTGTTTTTTCTTTTACTTATTACAAATAGGAAGCAGGTTGGATAAAACTTCTAAATGGAAACTATGTGACTCCACTGACCACAAAAAAGACAAAGGGTTGGCAGGTTTTTCTAGGGAAGGTCGGGAAACAGGAAACACAACATTCTTAAATTGCCTTGGCCTTACTGCCAACCAAGAAGTTAGATATACATTGTTCTGTGGGTATCTGAGTCTGCAATGGATAGTATATGTTTAAGGGACAAGTTGTCAGGGACTGATCCAAGAAGCAGATGGGGGAGGGGGGGTGATGGTGGTTCCAGAGTGAGGAATTCAAAGCAGAATATGCAATATCAGGGGGTCCATGGATAAAGAGAGATCCTGATGAAAAATCACTTGGCATACAATTGATAATTGCATTGACTTGAAATGAGCAGTGTAGGAGATGTGTATGAAACTGCACATAGAAATTACAAAGAAAAAACATTATTCATCTTAGTTTGCAAAGATACACTGACAGCATGATATACATGTACAGGAGGACAATTCAACCTTCATTTAAAATTCATTTCTGTCAACTTTACCTAGCTAGTACCTAGTACATATTATATGTTATGAACTTGATCTTAAAAATCTTTGAGAAGACAGAGATAGATAATCCTGGTTGTCTATCAGATAAGCACCTACATGTAGTTATTACAAATTACTTATAATACCTGATTTAGTCTATTCAAATATGGTGCTTGTTACATGTTTAAAATTTCCATAATATTGTTAATGTTGTCCAATAATTAGTTCTCTCTGCTAACCAGTTGTTGTTTGGCATGCTCTGATTCTGAAAGTTGCTGCTACATGGTGCCTTGTTACTTGGCAACAGTGACTGAAGGCAACCAAATAGATAAGTCTGCTATTGTGGTTTGTGCTTAATCTAAAGATTAGGAAGAAAACTTAGTCCTTTCGAATTACTTTTAACTGACAGCATTCCTTATCATTATAAACACCTTGCGGCATTTACCATATCAAGCACTGCACAATTTAGTTGACAAGCAAAACTGTCTTTAACAAATCAAAACAAGTTATTATGAAAAAAACAAACCATTATTTCACATGCGACCTCAACATTTCTAAATAACAAATCTAGGCTACAGGATGCGTTACTTTCAAGAGTAGAAATTAAAGTTATGTTGTGCAAGTACGAAGTACAATGTACATGTATGCTACAGAATGAAATGCAGTATGAAAAGATAAAACTTGGAGCAAAAGGGGATTGATAAATAATGTCCCTGGCCCAATATGCATACAGTGTGTCTGTATTTTCCTATACAATTGTAAGCAAATATCAAATATACAATGTACAATCATTACAGTTAATTACTATCTCTACAACGTAATGCTGAAATAGCACGACTTAACAGCTTTTAATCAACAGGTCCTGTACCAAACTTCAAACTTTTATGAACTAAAATTTCAGAATGAATTCTAGTCTCTGGGTTAGTCTTAGTCATAACTGTACAAAACATTGAACTCACCCTGAGAACCCAGTTATCCCATCTCGTATATTAGCGCCAACATCTCTGTTAGGGTTAGAAGAACGCAGGTGTGAACAAAACATTACCATAAAACTCCTAAAGATGTATCACACTGGACTGCAACAGAAAATTGCACTCTAAATGCAGAAATTTTCGGGGTGGTTTTATGTCTGCTGTTTGCGCGTTGTGAATTCACCGCAAACTTAAAACCACTGCGAACAATTTTCCATGGCAGTACGAGACTACGGTGCATGGTGCTACCGCGAGCTTAGAACCACCGCAAATAGTCCTTTTTCTGCTATGTCAAAATTAAATCCCCCCCGAACTTAAATACATTTACAGTATGTAACTAATACGTACGTGACTCCATGGCCACTGCCGACCCCGAAAAAAGTTTAGGGCCGGCAGATTTTTTAGGATAGATAAGGAGACAGGAAACACAACATTTTTTTCCTAGGCCTGAGATACTATTCCTCCTTTTCCTTACCTGAGCCCCTGCCCCATGTCTCTGAGTACTTCCTTCGGTTGCCGGTGTGCGACCACGCCGTTTTCCTGGGCCTCCTTCAGCCGCCGCTGGTAGTTCTCTAGTTTACGCTGCAGCTGTTGGATGTTCGTGGCCGACTTCTGGTTCTTTTTCTCGAACACGCTCTTGATACGGGCGGCCTGTTGGCGATCCGCGTTCGCTGCCAGTTTCAGGTATTCTGAAACGTGCTCTGAACAAATTAAGGTACAGTTAGGTCGATGAAGGTAAAGTTAGGTATATCGACAAGGCAACCATTCAGACTCAGAGATGGCAGACTTCACACTCTTACCCATAGTGAAATTCTAAACCTTCCACTTTCACACTGTCAGACAATATAGCAGTAAATGTTCGAATTTCTTGTCACATAAAGTAACATGTTCTATAGTACTGTAAACTCAGATACTTTTGCATTGGTTTATTATGCAGTAAACTGAGTTTTAAATTTGCATTTAACACAATTCTTTATCTCAAAAATAATACATTGGAAACATATTCAACCCTTGTGTCATTAATTTGCAGTTGAGAGATTATTGCAAAAATAAAACTACCTACTACTGAGTAGAAAGTTAAATAATTTACAGTATTCATGACAATTACAATTACACAACACATTTTGAAGATGAGTGATCCATATGTACATGATGTACTATCATATTTCATACCATCTCGAGCTTTCTGTTCCTGTTTGATCTGTTCTGTCGTTTTCTCGATTTTGTGCTGTAGATTTTCGATGGCTGCCTTGACCCGCTGTGGGTCGGTGCTCGTCGCCCCGTCAATGTCGTCACCTGGAAGTGAGTCTGCTCCCTGGGAACCCTGGGAAGACATGGTCGCTGTGGAATACTCCGCTGTGACAAGTCTTTCTCCACCCTAGAACATTTAGGGGTATACATGAAATACAAAATTTAAGCAAATTAACATTTTTTCTTTCAATTTTGCATAACTGACAGTAAGTAGTTCTAGTAGCAAAAAAAGAATTTAAAATACTACTTCGTTACAGTCGTACACTATACTATCTATATGTATTATAAAAGTTCATGTAGAGAAATGGTTAAGAAAGCAAACTGGTACAAGTCACAACAACACAAAACAAACAAATAAATAGCCTACCTCTGCTTCGGGGAGCACTATAGGTTCATCGCTCAGACTGGAGGCAGCGCTGACGGCGCGAGGTCGCGACAACAGTTCCCCACCGGACGTACTCCCGTGGTCGTGTGGAACGGCAGGACTGCGCGACCGTGCCGGGGCTGCCACGTTGTGACTCTCACCGCGATGCCTTTGGGGAGGGGTAAAACCGAACAATGCATTCATTTGATGATGATTGCTGATAACACTATTAAGTCTACTGGAAGCGGTATTTATTAGAAATACGAAGAATACAGTAGCTAGGATGCCAATCCCATCTAGACAAAATCCTCAAAGCTCAGGGGATTCAACGACTTAGGGATGAACCACAATCAACTGTTGGGGTGAAAATTTCAACAGCGGTTAATGTCAACAGGGAGGTTTATTGCTATGCAGCTTTCTAATTTTTTTTCTACTTTAGAAAAAAAAAAGTTTTCTGACGATTTTCTTCCATCACTGTCCAGAGGTCGAAATACCACTTGCATAATTATGCAGGTTAGTGCAGGTAAAATTGGAGCTGTGCAGGTAATTCTGGTGTCTACCTGCACCTAAACTGCACTGGTCCAAGTACTGGGTTTTATACAATCATAAATGTCCTATGATGTGGCTAAATATGGGTTGTTATTAGAGGCACTAACTATTACCACCTATAAAGTATAAAAGAAAAATAGCAATGGTTCCTGAACAATTTTAGTTTGATCCATAGTTCTTAAATTCAAAGTGGTGCAGGTAAAATTTGTCAGGTGCAGGTAATTTTGAATGTTACCTGCACCAGTGCAGGTATGCAGAAAATACTTATTTCAAGCCCTGCTGTCACATGCAGTTTTTTAAATTGATCCTTCCCTCACAGCGGTTATTTTTGATCAATACAACAAAATCTGGACCATGTATACCCACATGTCTATGCCCTGTCTGCCTCGGTGCTGTTGCGCAATCTTGGCAGCAGGACTGCGACTGCGGGACCGCGCACGCGTCCGGGACACCGGTAACGTGTTCGCCTTCTCTCGCTGGGGCGAGTCCGGACCTGGCCGGGACACTGGTAACGTGCTGGCCTTCTCTCGCTGGGGCGAGTCCTGACGGAGCATCAGATCCCTGCTGTTGGGATCACTGCCACTCCGCGGGCGGTGCTCACGTCTCCATGGTAACAGACCTCGTAAACCTAGCGGGGACAACAGGGTGTTTAACATAATCTCCAAGCAGATCCTACGGTGCCTAAGATAGTATCAAAGCTGGCCAAGGAGTGTAGCCGGCTAAGGGAGTCAAACGGGCAAGCAGATCCTACGGTGCCTAAGATAGTATCAAAGCTGGCCAAGGAGTGTAGCCAGCTAAGGGAGTCAGGAAGTTTGATACTATACATTACGCACCGTGGATCTGGTTGGAGATTAGTTTAACACACAGTCAGTTGTACACTAGCTTGTGTAGTTCAGTGTGGCATTGAGGAAGGTTGAATATCCAAGAACATAAATGCAAAATAAGTCAGGCAGCAGGATAAATTCTGTACATTTCAGACAGCTTTTGCTACCTTGCAACAATATATGAGAATAAGTCTGAAGAAAAGTATACATGCACAATGTATACAATTACAAAAGAGTTGCTGAATTGTTCATCTTGTTACTCCTTTCATCAATTCCTTCATTTCCTCCTTTATCAAGTTATTCCTCCATTTGTTCCTTGATTTCTTCAGCCATTCTTTTCTTCATTCATCCATCCATTAATCCTTCATTCAACCATTCCTTCCTTCATCCATCTCTTCATTCATTCAGCCATTCCTGTTATTTAGCTATCCTTTCTTTCCTTTGTCCATTCCTTCCTTCCTTTCTTCCTTCATTTATTCCTTTATCTATTCCTCCCCTTCTTTCCTTCCCTCCGTCCCTACCAGATCTGTTAGCCGGCGAGGACGACCGTGGGACGGGGGAGGACGATCGGCGCGACAGTCTGACGGCCGGCGGGATCAGCACCTTGGGGATCGGGGAAGAACGGAGCTCGGCGTTGGCTGAAGCGGCGGACAGCGACGCATTTCCCGCGACAGGAGTACCACCTGGAATGAAACCTACCGTCTCAATACTGCATACGCGAATTTCCCTATCCATTTGGCATCCTGGGATAGTGTTAAGTCGTGTGTAGGCTGATAGTGTAATCCTGTTTGCAAAGCATCATGGGAATAGAGATTGTTTGTTTGTTTGTTTGTTTGTTTGACAGAGATTCAATCAATCAATTAATCAATTGTTTGCTTGCATCATAAGTAGATGTGTGGCGGCTACAGACAATTCAGACAGTTCTCGCCACGTTGACAGAGATTGGCGTATGTATGACAGTTTGACACAGGAATGTACAGTGACATGTATGTAATGATATTAATTTTCTTTCACATCCTTACTTACACACTGAAATGACGAGGCAGCATAATTTTGATTAGGTACTAGTATGGCAATGTGTTATTCAATAAAGATTGAATGTTATCAGTTATATAATTAGCATGGTGAAAGTTAGGTGATGTCAAATGCTTTCACACAGTTAAGCGAAGGCAATGCCACAAACACAATCCTGATTCTTGTAGTATACATGATTTTGTATGAAATTCAATGTCATTGACACTGCAGCATCAAGTAGCAAATCATTTAGATCCATCAGAGTTATGAAATCATGATACAGGAGTTTCTGAAAAGGGACAGAATGAGACAATACAAAATTTACATGTGTACATTTGTATTCCATTTGATTTCAACTGTACTAGTAACTGTCACACCAACAACATTCTCCTATGCAAAGTTTCGCAGCAGCCTATACAACATACTATGGGAACTCTTTGCTATACCGGGATAAGGTTCCCCTTTTTGTGGGCATGGCCTCTAACCAGTTGTCAGCCAAGCAAACTGTCTTAATCTTTTCTTCTGATAGGTCATTTCTCTGATTGGCTAAAAGCTGAGACCACACCCACAAAATGGAAACCTCAGCCCAGTTTAGCTGAGCCTTCCCAAGTTACAAGAATATTGTATATGCCACGGGCAACACTTTGCATAGGAATATGACCAACAAGTATATGTATGTGATTCAAACAACACATACCTCTTGGTGATGTCCATATAAAATAGATGATACATTTCACACTGACAGACTCCAAGCAGATGTTGGGGTAGAAAATCGTAACATTTCTGATTGGTTGTTTTGCAGACAGGCGCCTGTACCCCAAGTTAGGGTATAATATTAGTAAGATTATGATTTTTTACCCAACGTCTGCTTGGAGATTAGAATTCAAACCACATCCTTTCAACATAAATACCGTAAAATTTACTAAAAAAAAGCAATCGTTAAAAGAAAAAAGCAAGTTGTGTATGCAGCATATATTCATGTGTGCATCACTTTTATGCTGTGTACTTGATTATTCATTAATAACAGTGTCAGTTGTATTAGGTATTAGTGCAAAGATGACAGCATACAAAAAAGAAAACTTTTTATTAGTGATAATACTTAAAAGTTAAAGATTTAATTCACATCACTGATTATAAAAGCAAGACACATTTGTTATTTGTTTATTTGTTTGTTTACCCTGGGTTTCCATGGTTTTCCTTCGTGGGGCTCACATACATGCATGAAAGTCCTCTGAACTAGTGGAAAAGCCTGAACATGAAGAACAAAACAAAAAATAATAAAAAAATAAAAGTGGAAAGTAAAGAAACTTTTAGTCACAGTCAAGAAACAAATCTATTTACTATATTATATAGCTTTTATTTTAATATTATGATTATGAAGACAAAAATACTGGAAGTGTAACTTTACATATTTCACCGTTCCCATGGTTAATAATTATTAACTACAACATATATGAAGGAATTGCCACACCAATGTGATTCTTGGTTATTGAATCAAACAGATATTCGAAATCCGATCCAAAATCATACAGTAATGTACGTTGAAGCATGCATAAAGATTGTGTTTTTTCACCCATCTTTACGCATGCTTTAACTTAAGGTATGCTTAGATATGGAATTTTGTGCAGTGAAAACTATCCATTTTATTGTCTATCCCAAACAAGTCGAACTAGTCCTGTCAATCACCATGATTGACGGCACTGGAAGGACATAAACAGGGTGTGAAATTCCTGTCTCCAAAGTGACTCATCTGGGATAAAGTACTTTGAATGCAGGAATATACATTTGTACACACAAAAAAATACAACAACCAAGGAATTCGATTGGCATGGCCTGACACTACATTATTGTAAAGCTACATACATTTGAACAATGTTATGAATGTACAAATACCTGAACTACAAGCCATAAACATTCAGGTTAGAAGAATTGTTAAACTAATGCATCTAAACTACTTCTACTAGCAGGAATGTTCAGTTTAATGATTAACCCTGCAAAAGTGAGATGGGTTCAACCTTTGACCCAAATCAGGAATCATGTGACCTAAGTTTAGTGGGTCACTTATTTTGATGAAAACTAAGAAAATCAGCCTTCTTTTTTATCAATAGTTGAGAATGATAACATCAAGAAAGCCTGAAAAATAAAGCGTGACTAATCAATACACCTGCTTCTTACATTTTGTACTTCTCTCTGGACTAAAAACACCAGTCCTGTAAGACACTGATATTTCACCACATGTTATTTGAGGATAATTATTCCCAAAACAAATTAGTAAAAATATCATGAAGATATGCATATATCTTCTCAAGTCATGCACACATACATTGACAGCTGCACCACCAAAGCACAACCCAAAACATCACCATCTGGTAATGGTAATTAAGATTACACTGTTTGGCTAAAATTTTCGGGGCAAATCCGAACACATTCTAAAATAGAATGTATTCCGATTTGCCACAGAAATTATGGTCAAAATGTAAGGGAAGATGAACCGTTATTACAGGAGGGTCTGCATGGGGGGTCCCGACAACGATTTACATTGAATTCAGAAGAACCCCCTACGTTTTACGCTAAATCAAGGAAGGCAATTACGCTAAATTTGGTCGCCTCGCTACGAATTACGTAGATAAGATGATTTTCCCTACGAATTACGGGAAATGAAATGGGCTGCCTATGCCTTACGTAAAAGAGCATGCAGACCCTCTTACAGTATTGTTCCAGCTACACTAAGTTTTCTTTTTTACTAATTTTTACTTGTTCAGTTGTTGTGCGCACATGCACACACAGCCAAACCTGTACTGACTACCATCTGCGTATAACTCATAAGGATCCCTTTTAATTTTACATTATTTCGCCCAAGAGTCCCATAGACACAAGAGAATAATAAGACTCTTGTATATTGAGAATAATAAAAATATCTGCTATAATCAATCTATTTATCAATATACAATTTATATCGCTAGCAAATGTAAATTGTAAGCCTCCCTCCATGTTTATACTTATAGTCTACATTCCTGGTGAGTCATCATGAAATTAATAAAGGAAATTGGCTAATCATAATATTCATACATCATTTTTATGACATTTATTACAGGAAATAACATATCCACCCGGCAGAGCATTAAGGCTTACGCTGAGGCAGAAACTAAAATTATATGATGTAGATGGAAATACTGTAAGTCTCCAAATTTTCATGGTTGTTTTAGTTTGCGGTGACCTCGTCATTGCAGATTCGTGACAGCACGAATAATCGGAACTCACATCATACAAAGGCCTATTGTGAAGAAGCGGGTACTAACAATGTTACAGTGTGTTAAACACTGTAAAGAAGTCACAACTCAAGGATATATATAGAGCATTAACATGGCAATCGTTACATAATCTCATTACTCATACTGAGTACCTACTGGCTGGCAAAATACACCAGATGATTATTAATAACGATTAACCATAATAAGCAAGGCACAAACTTGATTCCTTCCTACAAACACCCTTTCCACTTGGAGCTACTGCAGATTTTGAAATACAAATCACTCCATGAACTTCATAGATTAAAGACAAATATCTAATGTTTTGCATGTTTTGTTGTCTTTAAAATCATACTTATACATCTTGAATATCATATCACGGTATTATCACCATTATGTAATCAAGGGTCACAAAATCCAATTTTGGTCGCAGTAAGGTCCATCAGCGATTGATCAGCAGACCCTAGGGGGATTTTGAACCCCACTACAGGGGTACAGGTTTAGGAAAAAAATTCAAGTGAAGATTCTATTGCCTAAATATTGTGTACTGTAACTTAGGTTTGATCCACTCATACCAGCATTGTTTTTTTTTACAAGTGTGGTGTATTCTATGAAAAAAATATAGCATGCTCGACGTATGGCTCTCCTGTCCTCTACATTGTATGTAGGATTCCCTTTAATACCAAAGCTACATGTAGGTACTCATTTTCACTTAGTGAAGTGAGGAAAGTTGTGCCAAGTGCCTCTCTATTCATCTCCAACCAGATCTTGCGTGGCATAAGACAGTAACATAAGATGGGGAAGGAGTTTAGCCAGCAGAGGTGTAAATTGGCCACGCTATAGGGAATAAAATTGGGCATGCCAGGGGTTTGAACCCAGGGGGCCGGGGCTAAGACTTGATTCTGGGCCAAAACCTCCAATTCTAACCCTTATGCCACACTTTGGGACTTTGCGGTTGCCAACCCTGAGCGGAACAACTAATACCAATCACCCCACAGGCACGCTACTATCTTAACTGTAACGTTACACATAATGATTTCCTGGTCAGATGATATAAGTACCTTATGTATTACAGTAACTATAGTTACTTTGTAATCTAGTACAAGTTTTTCTTCCTGCTATTTTGAAAATCATGTTTATAGCATTGATTGGTGAGTGGCTACTGTATGTTAGACTTTGCTACATGAGATCAAGAAGTCACAGATTCGATTCCTGGCACTCCTGGCTAGACCGTCAATACATGTATGTGTCCTTGGGAAAGGCATTAAGGTACATGACTTTCCTCACTCCATCCAGGTGTAAAAATGGGTGCCTAACTTTGGTTGGGGAGGAAAATGGCGGTGGAAGGAAAGGTACGGGATCAACCATCCAAAACGTACCATGCCCTTAAGACAAAGTGGACAACAACCTACGTATTCAAAATAGTATGGGACTCATCTTTACCTTTTTAGTAATACATTCTTTATATCATGACAATTTATATACCAATGCCTTTAATTGATCATCTGTAACATATACACAAACTGATCCCTGATCCCGTTCCAAGTCGACATTCAATCAGGGTTTTATCCAACCTGCTCGGCACAAATAATTTGTAAAATGATTAATCAGAAGTTACAAGGAAGTGTATTGTTTTTGATTATCAAAAATTATGTGACCCCACCCCGTTGTTTTGACGCCCTGGTATAATTTATCAAATAATTTTTCACAGCTTTGAGCATGACTTGAAAATCAAATCAGATCTTACTTGTTTTATACATAAAACATATCATCTACGTAACAAACAACGGAGAAACATACAG
The DNA here is from genome assembly GCF_000003815.2 of Branchiostoma floridae. NCBI lineage: Eukaryota > Metazoa > Chordata > Leptocardii > Amphioxiformes > Branchiostomatidae > Branchiostoma > Branchiostoma floridae. Next base: position 2,932,079 of record NC_049995.1, read on the forward strand.
TATCTGGGTCGCCCCCCTCCCCCTTCTGTTCGACGAAATGTTTAGATACAAACGGACGAATGTACGATTCGCTCACCTGTTAAAGCGGCGGGCGCACTCTCTCAGACGCCAGGCCAGACGGAAACTGGGAACACAAGCCACTCGGGGACTGAGTCTTTTGTTTATTCAGGAAATTCTGTCATTCAGAACCTGGCGAGCTAAAAAAAATGCCGGAAGCTGTGCGCGCAGAGCTGACAGGAGTAACATTAGCGCGTGGTTTGGGAACAGCTCATTCGGGAAATGACAGGTGTTTTCTGTAAACCAACAGAAGCGACATCTGACGTTTAATATGATAAGTGCACCCTATTATTGTATATTTTGTACTCATCGCACTGTCGAAGAAGGTTATGTCATTGTTTTAATCCGCTTTTGCACGTCTGTTTGTATGTTTATTTGCGTGTTTGTTTGCTTGCTTGTGTGATTGTAAGCAGGTGTATTATTTGCTTTTCTAGGACAAATCCTTATTTGGTCTTCCTGACGTTGGTGTCCGACGAGTGAGTCACCCTTAAGGTCATCGCATAGTGATGAAGTCATCTAAATTTCGCCGGCCGTCATCGTAAAGTAGGAAATGAAATAGACTGTGTTTATCCTTCCTGGCAATTGAAGTGTGACTCACTTACCATATCTGTAGCCCTTTAATTTACATGTCAATTTTTAACGTTATAAGATATACAAAACTCGGAATTGCACAACCCATTTGACCAATCATTTTGATATAGGAAGACAATTAAAAAAAATAGTAATGACCATATGGTAAATAGTAAGACCATACAGGAAAAACTCAGAACGGCCGATGACGTCAGCAAAAAGGCTGTTTTCGTGACTTTGCGACAGAAGAGCTCCAAGACATCGCAAAGTTTGGTTAACGTTATGGGTCGCGGTGGTAGCATAGAATAACACCGTTCGCAGAACATATATGCACATACAGTATCTCTCATGCATGATACATGTTGAAGTGGTCAACATTGCATCAGAAAAACGGGCGTTGTATACGGTTTATATACAAGATACTATCCTTGGAACAAGGCCATCTTTTCTCAACCAATCAGGAGCGAGTGTTTCTTGTGAGTAAATCCACTTAAATCCGAAAATGACATCATATGCTTGCGTTCCGCCAATTACGTACTCGTTACAATTAATCTCATCAGCAGCCATTGTCATTAGTTACCGTGGTCATTAGTAACCATGGAAATGCATTTTTCTGACCAATCTTATAGCAGGAGCCTCTTCATGAACCAATGGTAAAAATACATTTTGTCTGGCCAATAACAAAGCAGGATTCTCTTCAAGAACCTATCACAGATCAGCAATAATTTTTCCACCTGTGTCATTTATCAAGTCACAATGAGGAGTCGCGGGTCTTGTCCAGTTGAGACATCAACCACCAAGGACAGAACTTCACATCTTGTCTACGGACACCACACCGTGAGCCGAAATGTCTGCACGCGGCGAGAGAGGCAAGGGACTGGCCTCCACCACCAGGCCTCCCTACAGGGGTGCGGGATCGTAGAGTTCAGCACTGAAAAGTCGGAAAATTGGCCAGCCCGGGGAGTCAGTCCACTCAAGTTATGTTCATGTTCCCCCTCCGGCAGACCAACTCCACTGGTAGCAAGACTCCGCTGGGAAATTATTCTCCCTATGATAGCCAAAGTAGCCAGTCTGGAAGAGACTAGCAAGGGACTAGGGAAGGAAGCTGCCAAACGTCACCGTAAAGGTCTTCGCGACAAAGTGACGCCAAGAAAGACTCCGGGCGCATCTAAGAGGAGAGTCGCGTTGTTCAAGGTAAGACCCTCGTATCTTTAAGACTTTCATTTGTCTTTGGTTTTACGGTGTATTCAATAGGGAGTGTGCGAGATAATCAATGAGAACGGTATTACCGTTCTTTTCTTTTCTATTCTATATCTTAGACGATACTGGGGATGCAAAGCCCTCCTCTGGGGCACTTGACTCTAATATGAATCACTAAAAACCCCGGTAAATGAAAACTTTCCGACATTTGAATCAAATCTTCCCTTACTTTCTACAACTTCTACATCGTAGGACGTGCCATAGCTGGGTGAACGATGCAGATACTGTATACTATAGGGGGACCAGTCGGCCCGTTTGTCACTCGCGGAGAGGGAGAGGCAAGGTGTTGGGGAAGAGAGGCAGCAAATGTCACCGTAAAGTCATCGCGACAAAGTCCAGGGCATCACCGCAGCAAGCAGAGGGAATGTTAAATCCCCGAGCTCATTGACGAGGAGACCCGCATTCTAAAGGTGAGACCCGTCTGACATTATAAGGAGAGTGCGATGTGTTTTACGGGCTATGGTAGTACTTTTTCTTTCTTGTCTAAATTCTATTCTTTTATATTGTATACGTTACTGGTGCATGCCGCTTTGCATTTTTGAGCCACTGAAAATTCCTCAGTGTATTTCAAAACTGCCTGACATTATTTATTAGAATCAAATGTTTCCGCATCTACAGAAGTCGTGTGATGAGAAGACTTGCTATTACTGGATCATCGGTTTTGGGGTAATTAATCAACTTCACAATAAAATGACGGACATGGCACCTGCACGTACCGCATATGACAATTTAAGGTGAGCATTGTTTGTATGGTACGACAGGCTCTTTTACCGTTAGCGGTGTTGTGGAATCCGTTCAGTGAAAAGGGATATGTAATTTTGCCTGAATGCAATCCACATTTTGGTCATGCAGAGTTGTCTAGTTCTTATCATTTTCCCATGTGCCGTACGTTGTTCAACCGTTTGGCATTCTGTGTGTTGCAGCTGATGCGTGCGTACAGCCTGGTCCTGATGAAGAACCGGTGTGAGGGATCAACATTTCGTGACAAAGTTAACACCAATCAGCTTGAGTAATTCCTGTGAAACTCACTTCGACCTCACCCTAACCAAGGAGGTTGAAAGAGGGAACCCTCTTTCAACCTCCTTGCCCTAACTACGTTCTTGTTAAAAGTTCAGGTCATCAGTTCCATAGACTTCGGACACCTACTGTATCATACCAGTTTCGTCAACATTGACAAGTTTATTCCACGCGCTGATTTTGTTGCAGCATTAGTTTGTATATACCGGCTTCGTGTCTTTGAAATTCCTCCTGCTTTCTGTAACCATTTCCAGACAGACAGAAAATATTGCATAATTGTGACTACGACTTTTTTGTGTTTTAATTACACACAAGTCAAGTAGATGTTAGCATATCTGTCTCGTCATAATTGCTTGTGAATTTACTTTCTTCTAGTAGTTGCAAGAATCTGGAAAGGAGTCGTCCCACAACTAAGCTTCCAGGATCTTACTAGTGAAGACTCCAACTACACCAATGCTCATCGTAGGACTAATCCTGATAAGTCACCCATGCATTTCCCTGGCCAAAAAGACTGATCCCGTGTTGTACGCCCTGCTGCTGCCAAAGGATATGAAATTAAGTTTTCTCATGCGTTGTGGGAAGGGGTTGAACTTGAAGGTGTAAAATAGAAGCATCTAGCAGAAATTAGATATTATATCGGTATGATAGGGTTGATGTTACCTTTGTAACCTGAACTGAAATTATATTATGTCCTGTCTCTTGTGGCATCGTCATCAGGGAAAGTCGCAATGCATTTCTTGGTTGGTGGTAAGGTTCTTGAATGTGTTTTGTTGACATTCTGAGAGCTGTTCCTGGCGTGGTGTTAGGACATTTTGTGAGTAGTGTCAACTTTTGCACGCAACGCTTCATCTTGTTTCTGTGGTGTACAGGCCCGATGTGTGACTGCTTTGGTTTTTGTGACTTTGTCGATGGCTGGGATTGTATTCGGCGTTACTGCGAAGTTCAGTCCTCTGGAAAATATGGACTTTGTTGGTTCTGTTAGCTTATGACTGTTTTGGTTTTTCTACCACCTGTCGTCTTTCTTGCCTTGTGTGATGATCTATGGGCCGGGAACCTAGACCCGGTACATAAGCTGCCTTGTGTCGTCATCTTGGGTCCCGGAACAAGACGACGGCACAGGGACAGAAAGGAAGACATGTGGATGGAGAACCCAAACTGTCGTGAGTTAACAGAGCCAGGAAAGTCCCTGTTTTCTAAAGGACTGAACTTTTCAGTAACTCCGAATGTAATCCCGGTCGTCGACATAGTCACAGAAGCCGAATCAGCCTCACATCGTAGCAGTGTGTCATAGAAACTGGCTGAAGCGCTGTGTGTAGATTCTGAAGTAGCTACCGCTCTCAGAATGCCCTAACTCCCCACCAACAACATCACTCAGGATGGCAGCAAATCGCATTCACGCACCTTGCCAACAAACAAAAGGTTGCGGTTGTCCCCGCCGAAAATGCCTGAAGTAGGCAAAGGGATTATATATTCAGTTCTAGGTACACATGTTACTTCCCAAATCATCATTTTACCAGGCAGCAGCATTTTTCAGTTTGTCAAAATTTAACATCTTTTGAAAGATAGATGTACAACTTCGGATATTCATCTACAGACTAGACGTATACATGTTTGTGATAGATCTATGCAAAGTGTACAATGTTACAAGTATCATGTATGTGTACCACGTTTGACAGTCAACATCATTACGTCGTGTTAGGCAATATAAAACTTTCCTTGTCTTGCATGTATCAAGTTTAATTCAAATTTTTATGTCAAAGGACAGGTTTAGAAATATAAACGTTCACCTAACTGTACATTATACTGATGTTAATGTTGCTTGAATGAAGTGAAGCGAAAATTATCTTAAGAGTCTTGCACTTTGGCAGTCTTGTCAGTAGCCTTAGTTGTGGATGTATGCATTCTATCATGGTATTCTAGCACTGAGTGGCTTACATTAAACTGCGTTTTTTTCTTGTTTTGTCTTTTGTATACTTCATCAGTGAATTAGTCATATCTTCTCACCTAGCCGTTATTTTGTATATTTTACTTCTATTCTAATACAAGAGTGGCCACCTTGTTTTAGAATAGTAGTGAAATATACGAATACACGAGCTTTGAGAGCAAATGTCTTTCATTTTCTAAAATAGGCTCTATACATTTTTCATCAAATTAAAAAAAAAATGTTTATGTAGAAATGACATGCCAGTAAGCAGTGCAAGCTTGTATAATTCGCGAGTCATCGTGAAACGTTTCCTACAAATATTGTTCAGACGATCACGATGTCTTTTGGTGTTTTATGTGACGTAATGAAAAACTAGTAGCTAATATCTGGCAGTTACTAAGATTAGTATTTCTGTCGGTGTAAGTAAAACTAGTGTACTGATTTTGGTCAACTTGATAACTGATATTAGTTGATACTTTGCTGTGTATACTTACTGTTTTACGATGGCATCTAAATTTGAAGTCAATTAGCATTTGTTATAAATGTTATGACTATATATGATACATTATGCTATTTCAGTACAGACTGATGGTAAATTGATTTTTGATTAATTCCTTGAATATAAGTGAAAGGTCTTTTGTTTCTCACATGGCCTGTATTTTTCGTGTATTTTGCGGCTATTGTAGTGCAAGATTGGCCACCTTGTCATAGAATAGAAACTAAATACACAAATGTATGGGATTTGAGAGCAAAAGTCCTTTTCTGCTGAAAGTCTCAGGCAGTTTTAGGTTTATCAGGTTGGTAGGTCACTGAATAAATCACGCAATCAATCACTGTATATATGTAAATACTTTGCGTTTGTAACCGCGTTTGTAAGCAGCGACACCTACCGCTAGGAAGGTTACAGAGGATCAGTGAAAATAAAGCTGTGGTTGTGTGAAAGGTGTCCCTTTTTTCAAAGTTTTAGTAGACATAGTTTAGATCAAGTTTTGAGAATACAATATGAGCAACATATTTTGTACCATCATCTGTTTTGTCAACAATTGCTACTTGATAAATTTGGTGCCCATGTTTGTTTTTATTTCACATTGAAGTTGACGTTCACGTGCCAAATCAAAAGGCTGACATAAAGATCTATGAAATCGTGTACTAGTAAGTTAGTTATTTAAAAAAAAAAAACGAAATTTGCAAATGTCACGCCGGCATTGCAACCTTACGAGCGAGAGAAACTCTGTGATCAGTGGATCATAAGTTGAATGGAGTTCACGGCATCCCAACTACCGTCGCAATTACTAATTGCGCGTTGAAGAGGAGAGAAGAGACTCGGGAGCTATATTACGGCTGGATACCAGGCTAGTAATGCCCTGATGTATTGGTTCTCTTTGCTTCCTGTATTTTACAATGCTCCTACAAAAGCACTCCGCTACACTTGATATAGCTTAGTGCCGTTCTGGCGTATACGCACATGCCATTCATAGCAGCCCACTATGATTCTGCATTGGGACGTCCTTGATTTGACTCTGTAAATAAATACAACATGGAGAAAGTACACTCTAAAGCTCTAACCTGAGATGTAGCGAGTTATTTTTGAACAAAGCAGGAGAAAGTGTGATGTTTCTATAGCTTACAATTCTAACACAATGATAAGGGATTGCGTTTCATGTACGTGCTGCATAAAATTACATTTCCGTACGCAATATTCGCCACTCTGCATCATCGCCTGCTTTCAAAACCTAGGAAGATTTACATGTATAAGCTGTATAGATTTTTGCATTTTATTCTCTATTCAAAGTACGCAGCATGTGTAGCCCTTTTACAGATACCGCTTTCTCCGAACAATGTACCTTATTTTGATTGTTGATGGAGATATGTGTGTAAGAAAGAATAGCTTAATTTGGACACATGTAGTTTAGTTTGGAGACTATTTTGAAAGCAAATGCAGTCTGATTGCACAGTGTGAGTGAGTCAGTGAGTAGGTGATTGCAATGTACATGTAATAAAACTGATTATCTTCCAAATAAAATATTTCCGTAAGGACTAAAAGGATTTGTTTATTTGATATTTAGTAGTGCATGCTGGTCCTGATGCGTGTTTGCCAAACGCACTGTGGCAAAAGTACTATTCGACGTCTGTACAGAGTTAATCATCATTGCAAATATTTCTTAACAAATATATAAATATTCTAATAAATATTCGTGGGGACGAGGTAGTCGTTTGTAGAGTGGAAAGTTGTCACCAGACTTGTTGTTATTTTGATGTGTCAACAAATCAGTATGCAGGAAAGCAAATAAAAGTGTGAATGCATCAAAACGACGTCTATAGTCATCCTTTCATAATAGTTTCTGCAGGAACATTGTACCAGTTTCATTCTCAATGCAACTTTTCATGTAAATCGCTAGACGTCGTCGTTCAATAACATTTCTTGGATTGTGCCCAGTTGGAAAGCAAAACAAAACAAATTGGAACTACAGCGACAAAACTCATATTTAAATAATAAGCCAATCTGAAACTTACAGAATGGCTATCTGTCCCAATTTACATCCTCATTAAGCACACATTTTCCATCCAATAAGTGAAGGAAGAAACTTCAATGCAAATTCATGCACAGATGTTACAGAATAATAAGTTGCATTATTTAATTGACAGTGAAATTCTCTGGAGCCCTGCCTTCCCTGCGCACATGCAAATATCTCTATGTAACGTTATCCATGAAGGACATAATCATTTTTTGTAGATTGAACTACTCAGATGATATGGTCACTAGAACTAAAGGACAGAGGTTGAAGTGGCCGTATAAATACACGTATATATCCGGTATGCAGTTCCATCTGCGGTCAAGTGCCACCGAAGTACTCTCAAAGCAGATGCTAGGCTCTGACTGTTTTTGACGGTTTTTTATCGGGCGTAGGCGAAACGGTACAAAATAAGCCCGATAAAACGCTTTAAAAAACGTCAAAAACAGTTGGAGCCTAACCTCTGCTTAAAGAGTACAACTGAAGTATCAAAAAGTGAACCGGGCTGTAACCTGTCTCCAAGAGGCCGTAGCCCCCACCAGACCGTCCTAAGGGGGTACTGTATCGTAATTTCGCGGCAATGCGTCGAGTGCGCTTTCACGAAAGATAGGGGAATGAGAGAGAGAGAGAGAGAGAGAGAGAGAGAGAGAGAGAGAGAGAGAGAGAGAGAGAGAGAGAGAGAGAGGGAGAGAGAGAGAGAGAGAGAGAGAGTGAGAAAGAGAGAGAAAGACAAAGAAAGACAGAGAGACAGAGAGAGAGAGACAGAGAGAGAGAGAGAGGGAGAGAGAGAGAGAGAGAGAGGGGGGGGGGGACTTCAAAGAGAGACTCGGAGAGAGGGGAGGGGGGTAAGATACTAGTACAGTATACAGAGAGAGGGTAATGCAATGGAGAAAAAAAATATAGTTTGTGCACTTTCATAGCAACTGGGATGTGTGCTGAATTGTTCGTTTAACTTTCTTCTAATTATTGTGATGCAAATTAAATGAGAGGAGAATTACTATATGTAACGTTATATATTCATACATTCATTTTCTCCGTCACCAAGCGAGAGTTCTCAATTGAAGCTCAGGTTTTCTGTGTAATATTTACCCATATTCCAGAGGAATGCTTTGTATTCCATTCAAAATCCAAGAGTACAGTCTTTCCAGGTGGATATCATATTATTGCAACTTTGTGTAACGTTATATACTGCAATTAAACTTTAACTAGTGACCACGTAGCTCTGGTTGTTAATGTGCGGAGATTGTGGAATTAGAATTTTATTTCAGATTTACAAGAGGTGTTTTTCACAAAGTCCAGTGTCAAAAAGTGAATCTCGAACGTCGAAGATGATTTGTGCACCGTGTAAATGTAAAGCCAGTAGTGTACAAATTACGTGCAGCGTGGCGAATCAATAATGTATCTGGGGCAGCCTGGCCCTCAGCAATGTGAGGACACGACTTTGCCATGACGTCCATCGGTCGAGAACAAAACCGGCTGAAATAGAGGGAGAACGGGTGCTTTGACCTTGAAGCTAATTATCAATATATCTTGTTAGAAACACATAAATGCATGTCATATTGAATAAAGTCTTTTATTGTTTGTTATATATGTGTAACTTATTCACTTCATCTTCTATATTTGCACAATGTATAAAAAAGAAGCTAAAATTAAAGAGATATAAACCAAACACCCCTAAAATTAAATATAGAACGGGCCATTGCGCAATCTCCCCAGGGAAGCGAAAAGCGAGACCTCCAGTGGTTGACCGCAGCAAGACTCCAAGCTCACAGGGTACATTCACGATAGAAAACAAACCAGCGTTTTCATCAGAATTATTCAGATCGGCGTGTACCTATTCCCTCTAAACTTAATTTTTGAAATCTGGTTATATTTTCACAAACTGTTCCTGGGGAGTTCGAATACATTTGGTTGCGTTTGGGTGCGGTCGGCAAAAATGGCCGAAGAAGAAGGAGCGACCTGAGAGTTTGTTTCTCACCTGTTTACAAGCGAAGGAACGCCCCTTTTCACAATTCCTCGCACAAGGTAAGCCTCATGTTTCATGTAATCTTCACGGTAACGTCAGGTTTGGATAATCTGTGGTAAAAACTGTGTTTATGTTGCAAATTAGCGCCGTTTTCCTACTGACCTACTTTTGGACCCTGCGGGAGAAATTTTTCAGACGACGACATGGTCACGGCCATAGGGAAACTAGACCAACACTTCAAAAATTCCCTCAGAAAACTCAATTAACGTCTCCCGATCGTCTCAGAAAATGTTGAGGGTATAATTTTCTTTGGATTGAGCTAACAGGATCGGTAGAAATGTGCACAAGATTGCAGTTTACCCAGATTTTTTGGGTGTAGCTATGCTGCACGCACCTCACATCGGCAACTTGTCTGTCAACAACTTACCATACTGTTTTCTACTCGGCGCCCTACTTACACGTTAAACTAAATAAGACCTCAAAGCTACATTCGTACCGGGATTCTTGTTCAAGAACCTACTGTGGGAAAATAGCATGCCTTTTCCCCCATGCACTGTAGTGGTTGTATTGTAACGTGATCTGATGTAATATTCAGCACTGAAAAAAATATTCATTTTCTGGAAGCTCGCTCTTGTTATTGTTGTTGTTGTGTGCGTAAAACTATCTGTAAACAGAGTCGTCTAGACCCTACTTGTTATTTTTGCCACGGTTAATCTTTAGGAGAGGGAAATAAGACGATTGTTTAAACGTAGGGTGTTGAGTAAACAGTAGCTGCGTGGAGGTGGTTGTTTGGATCTCAGTGACCTTGGGGCAGTTGTGGGGTGTGCCAGCGGAAAACATACGGTCGCTTAGCGGTTTTAGCAACACAAACCGCCGTAAATTTACCCCACATCAATCACAGACACAATCTTGCTACTGTTCTAGCACCTTTTCGTGTCAGTTTGGTGACAAAATTGTCGTGACATACGTGTAGGAGTTAGGAAACGTAGAGGCCCCTTAGGGTTGATTTACTAGTATGTTGACCACAGTCGTGAGTTATCTGTTGGTTTAATCTTTCTTTAATTCGCTAAGAACGTTAAGCTGGATTAGTTGCTCTTTTGTTAGTTGCTGTCGGCGCTATTGAGACCAAACTGATTTTTAAAACATTGCTTTTTTCATATTAGTTTGAATGATGTTCATCACAGTCTTGTTGAGTTTAATATCTGTTTGTTTAATCTTCCTTTAATTTGCTAAGTTTTAGATGAGTTCCTCTTGGATTAGTTGCTCTTTTGCTAGATGCTATCACGGTTATTGAGACCAAACTGTCTTTTAAACCGCAGTATGTCAAAATTAGGCCATGTACCAGGCTCCACGTGTCACTGAAATTGGCAAATAGACAGGTAACATGCCTAAGGCGTTGCGTGTCACTAAAATTGGCAAATAGACAGGTAACATGCCTAAGGCGTTGTTAGCATATTCTTGATGTTCAAGTGTCAGTGAAAATATGTAGGACTCGATGTCTGAGTAGAGGCTGTGAGATTTGTAATTCATTTTTTTTATGACATTCTACTTTATCGTATGTTATGCATGGTACATATAATGCACCACCAAACTTTTAAGTTATAGGGCACCTAAATTTTTAAGTTAGGTATAGCACAAAGATTGATTTTGAGCCCTCTATATATTACTATGCTGTGCAAAAGGTCATTTATTATACCAAACTCATTCATATTATACATTAAAATTATTCTTGTCCTCTCTGGTCATTGCTGTCATTGCTTTTTTTCCAATCAATTCCGTAACTCAAATGAATTTGTATGTAAATTTTTCTGATGAAGCAATTTCACACCAGATTTACATGACAGTGACAGATATGATGAATAAAGTAGGCGTACTTCCAGAAAATTGCTCGGGGAGGGCTGGGAGGAACTGTTATTAATTTTCTATTGATGTAGGGGTCAAATAATCTGATTAATGAAGTCATACATGTACTTATAGTAGGCAAAAGAGAGCTGTTTTGAAAAAAAATGATTTAAACTGGTTATAACTTTATAAGAAGTTGAGAACTGTCGTTGAGAAATGACCAGTGCTGCAGTTGGTCTGGGGCCTTTGCTGGCTTTAGACTTTTAAAATCAAAACAGATGGTTGCTAGTCTATAGGTCAGTTGTGGTATTTCTTAAAGACCTTCAGCCCCTTCCTAATCACTTTTCCGGAAAAGGCTTGATAGATCCTGTGTTTTTCCTAGAAAATGCCTCGAAGGCTGTTTTCTTTTTTCCCCAAGAAGAATAGGGGGGTCATATCATTTTTGGAAAGGGGTAGATAAATTATCTGAGTTACACGGTTTTGCATCTCATTTGTGTTAATGTATGTTTAGTCTAGAGCAGAGTAGAGTAGAGCAGAGTTTCTCTGGCGCAGGTACATTGTGCATGTAGGAATGTCCAGTTCCAAGTTAGGCTGCTCTTCAATATCAGGTCACTGTCATTCCAGGTAGCTGAGGGTCATCCAGAGCTCTGTAGTTGTAATACACACTATTTTCATTAGTAGAGGTTAGTTTTAAGGTGCCTTTATTGGCTTTAATTCAGATCTGATGTCTGGGAGTTCAAGTCCTAGCTGTTGTTGTTCTCACCCCACATTCATACTGCTGAAAAGTATTAAAGGATGGGACGTTAATTCGTAGCCCATGGCCATTGTTTGCTGTGCTTGTTAAGAAGAGCTTGGAGAATGTAGCTTCCATAATACAGGGCTCGAAATACTGGGTGCGTGTGCACCCAGGTGCACCCAAAATTGGAGCTGTGCACCCAATTATTTTCTGTGGGTGCACAGGGTGCACCCAAATATTTTCTTAGGTTTATGTATGTAAAGCTATCAATGTACAAGTATACAGCATATTCTTGACATCTAAGTTAGAAAGATAATAAAAATGTCTGTCATAGTACTTGTTTCAGAATTTGATAGCTTGTAACTAAGTATTATTAGTGGTGCACCCAAATTCTTTTTGGTGCACCCAATTTTTTAAGCTAGGTGCACCCGTGCACCTTATCCCAAAAATGAATTTCGAGCCCTGATATATAAGTAGAATCAGTTGAAGAGTACTGATCTTTGGTGAGCTAAAATTCAGAAATAAGATCTATTTCCTTATGTTGAATTGTCTGTAGTGCACACAGTTTTTTTTTGTAATATCAAGCCCTCCCCTACAACGCATGCCTTGAATATTTCATAACAATTCCGTAATCTTGGCACGAGACACCCACACTGAATATTCTGGCTGGCAGCACTGAATATTATGTGCTGGCATGTTACATAATAATGAGCTAGAGGCAAGGCTATATACATATTTCAAACCTAGACATCTTTTTTAGGTCACAAAAACATGTGAATCACAACCTATTTTCCTATAGCTGTAGACCAGACGACCTAAAACTGTTAAGTCTCAGTGTGTGCGTTACATCAAAATACATGTAATCTGACTTTCTGACCTAGCTGAGTGAGAGGAAAGAGTGACAGTGCACAAGTATTTGGAAACCTGTTCTGTTACAGATCATGTGACATTGCCTCAGGGATATACAGTACATACAGAAAACACAAGAGTTTCAAGATCTTAAGTAAAATATTAAGTACATTGCATATGTTTTGCTTAATTGTAGTTGATTGCAGATTTTGTTAAACATTATGTGAGGCCATTGATCACTGCAAGAAACACAAACATTACCTACCTGTAAATGTGTTCCATTGACCTCATGACCTGTTACGTCTGACCTCAATGCAGTGACACCATCTTTCCATTCACTTCCAGCTACTCTACAGGCAGTGTATTCAAATAATCACCAGGTAATAATCACCAGGTGTATTTTGCCAGCCAGTAGGTACCCAAATTGTGAGTGAGGAAGTTGTTAAACGTGGTCGAGGCAGCTCTTCGAGCTCTGTGAGGCTACAGCAATCTGGTCGTCCTTGGTTGGTCCCCCATCCAAGAACTGACCGGACCGTCGCGTTGCTTAACTTCCGAGATCGAGGGGTTGTGTGTACCAGCATGCCACGCGGCCGTAGCTACACTGTAACTACAGACGCACACACACATACATGACAAACAGACGGAAACAAAACCTCTGTACATGCACACAACTGTGCTCCTTCTTTCACTTTCCCTTCTAGGTGCTTCCTTTACAAGACGGTATGTATGTTATGAATTATGAATCTGTGGAGGCGCTAAGTATACGTGCCATCCCGGAGCATATGGACCTGTGTGAAGGAGTGAGTGAGTGAGTTATATTTGGATGATCAAGACGTGGTTTATTATACAGTGACCCAGGTGTTTCTATTGACTCCAGACTTGGGGTTGGAGAGTTCGATTCTTGGGTTGTAACTCTAACTGGTCTTGTGACATCACCTCGGCTCCTTAGAAAATTCACTGATTGGGTTCCTACAAAAGGAGCAAATGTCTTTGAATGAGTTTGATCTTTATTGTGTCTATTATAGTTACTGAGTTGTAGGTCTTTCTCCTTGTCCTAATCGCATGTTGAAACGTACGTCAGTCATTCAAAAAAAGGTTTGAATTGTAGTGTGCGATGTATGAACAATGTTTAGCATGTATAACGTATGTCCTGTTAGTGATCAAGTTCTGGCCAAAGATACTTCTAGTTAATGAGTTATTATATGTTTTTGATCAAAATTCATAATGTTAAAACTATTAGTGTCAATTCTGGATGGAGTTTCACAATGCAATGCTCCAGAAATGTAAAGTTGCCTCATATGTATGAATGTCATACTGCAGAGAGCTTACATTCGCTGTACCATTTCCTTTGATGAATTCTAATCATTATTCGTGATGCAAGCCTTATTCAAAATACAACCTGCACATGCAGGTTACTGTAAATGCAGAAATTTTCGTTGTGGTTTTATGTTCATGGTTTTCGCGTTGCCAATTCACAGCTTAAAACCCCAGTGAACAGTCCTTTTTCCCACTATGGAGTATCGTGAAATTAAATCACATCTATTGAGCTATGCTGTATTTTTATATCTGCGCTTGACCTGCAAGTGCAATGGCCAATGAATGATGGTATATGGTCTGTTACCCCAAAATACTTTGCATTTTTAGTTATGTCATCCTTGGATTATATTTCAAACCATGTTGTTTAATTTTCTGATGAATGACAAGCAAAGAAAATCAAGACAAAATTTGCAATGTAGAAAAATTATTTCCCAGAATGTAGTAGAGTTAGCAATTATAGCTACGTATGTGTATTGGTGTATGTAGCTATATATGGTGAGGTAGCATTTATGCATTTTAGTTCTCTTCAAACATCACACGATTCATGCAGCTAATGTAACTTGTCCTCGGGTAAAATTCACACAAAAAGAATTCTGCTTGCTTGGAAATGAGGTTTCAGATCGTTTAGACAACCACGCACACCACGTACAGTGGGCACGAAATCTCTCCCAGGAAACTAACCTGCGTTGCTAACCCCCATGTATAATGGCCTTTCTTTGAACAGCTTTAGAGACGTAGACGTTATGTAACTTGTTTACGTGCATAACTGGCCTTGGTTGGAATCCATCAGATCTCACTGGCGATGTAGAAATCTCAAGATTTTAGTGCAATTAATAAGAAATATCTTTTTATTTGATATGTTGGTATTTACGGAATTTTTATAGTTTTTTAAGCACTCCTTCTGGCCAGGATTTATAAATTATAGACATGCTAGTAGATGTACGTTCCAATATTGCTCATGAATTCATTGCTTAAATGGACTTTCAACCCACGTGTAATCAATGATGTCACTGACTTGCATACGATTGCCTGCTTCGACTTTGCCCACATAACATATTTGTATGATTAGGAATTCCTGCGCATAACAACCTTGTTGTATTCTGATATTAGTTATGCTGCACACCCAGGTATGTTGTAATTTTTAAGATGGATATGATAATGATAGGCATATTATAGATTGCATGTGATGATATGAAAAATATTGATGCAGTAACGTCCAAAGTGATGACAAAATACATTATCTATAAAACTGATTTCCTTTTGTTTACTGAAGTTAACAGCATTTTATCTAGCCTGGGTACCAGACCCCAGTCCAATCTCAAAAATATCTTGCACAAGGTAAGGGTGACAGCTGTGTGAATTATGATGCACCCAGACCTTTTCTAATACTTTGACAAAGCCACTAATAGTCACTGCCCATTGGCAAGGCCATGTATTCACACATAATATAGCACCTGTATCCATGAATAAGTGTAATGAGTTGTGGTTCATTCATTATTTTGACAAGCAAAATGCCAACTTTACTCCTATTCTTTAAAACAGATCTTGCTTACTGTTATTGTTAATTATATATAAGTTTTGACTCAGGAATAACCTGGTAATAAAGATTGTGACCTAATTTGGAGATTTCAAGCCTCATCAGTCATACACACAATCTTAAAAATTTTATAGTTGTTTCGCAGTACATAAATAACACCGAAGTCATTTAGATTCATAACCATACAAATTCTTTTTAAGTTTAAGTCATAATGAAAATTTGTAGGCAGGTCAACATATAGAATATGGAAGCTCAGTTTAAGAGAACTTAGAAGTCAAAAGAGCCTACTGCACTTTATATGACTTGCAGTCCACAGGCCACAACTGGGGCAGTTACTGTCATGTTGAGGTGACTAGGTGCTGCATGTTGTGTTGATGTTTGTGTGTTTATTGTTTCTTTCGCGCACTATGGCCCATGCATACACAAATATAACATACACATTTAAAAACAGTGATCAAATGACACAGTATCTCATGGCCTATGTACGGCATAGCAATACTTTCTTCAAAACTTGCTCGTAGAGAAGACGTCAGAGTGCAACATGTGTCAAGGCAGCCAAGAGTGAATCGTTGCCCAACCCAATAAAAGCATTGTACTAAAAGTTGTTGTTGACTTTGTTGTCAGTTACGGCTTGCTGCGCTTATCGTTAGAAGATCTCCATTGTTCAGATGCAGTGACTGGAAATGCTTGTTTGAACACAATCTCTCAATAAGTTACCATTGAAAATTCTTCCCTGTCAAGAAACTGGGCTGCAATTTCATCTTAAGACCAAAGGTTGCCTTTGCGGGAAGTTATGAGACCACAAGAATCTTCAAGATATGTTAAACTTAAAGGAAATGGGCCTGGGATTTGTCTTAGGGACGGTATTGTCTGTCTTAGACGGGTATGTTAGGAATGGGGTCTGATGTGAACAAAGAACCACATTTTTTGCCTGAAGGTAAAAGTTGGTACTGGCTTAATAAGGCCAGAGCACACAATCCTACCAGACAACTTCCTTTCCATTCCAGCTGATCAAGCCACCATTAATTTGAAAATTGAAGTGGATTACATTTTATATATGTAGCTGTGCTCCCATGATGTTTTGGCAAGCTTTATTTTATGAATTTAAAATGATTGACTTGCAGTCTGTCCTGTATATTAACTGACCATCTCTAGCTATTGTTAAGGGTCACCTAGTAAATATGACCACTTTTTGGTGTCCCTTAGATATTTTTTTCACAATTTGACACAATTTAGTTTTAAGAATCCTGTCTTATCAGTGATCACATGTCCACAAAGACCAGATTTTATTGGTCCCCTGATGAGTGGTCTTCTTTGGCGATTTTGGCTGTACTTAAGTAATTAAGTGCTAACCCTATTACAACTATTTTTATGGTTTTACCTGTTATATGTGTTTTTGCACATTTTTCTGAGAAATATTGCAATATAAATAGCTATATATTTAGCCATATGTCTATATAGTCACGAATCTAATTTCAGTAACTACTAGTTGTACTCCCTACAGTCTGAATGGATACGGTAGCTATATCTGATCCAGTTGAATTTGGATGAAGCTCATTTTCTGGTAAATTACTGTAAATGCAGAAACATTCGCGGTGGTTTAATGTTCGTTGTTTTCGCGGTGGCCGCTTCACCGCGAACTTAAAACCACCGCAAACATTTTTCCATGGCAGTAAGAGACTACAGTGCATGGTGCTGCCGCAAACTTAAAACCACAGGATTTTCTCGCTACCACGAAATTAAATCCCCGTGAACTTAAATGCATTTACAGTACGTAAACTCATTTTTTCATTACCACTGCTTGTAGTATAACTATGTATAAGAAAAGATTTATGGCTAACTGGTCCCATAAAAAGGATTAAGGTAATCCAGAAAATCAGAACAGGAAATCCACGAAGCCACAACTTTGACCTTAGAGCAAAACCTTTAATTTGTACCAACAAGTCGTAAAAAGTTGGTATGTGGTATGATACTTTGTATGTACTAGTATTGTACTATAAATGCATTGAAGTCAGGCTTTTAGCTAGGATTTTATAATAGGGAGTCCAAACTTATTGGTGAGTCGCGGTAAGTGACTATTGTAGGGGGGTCTGGGGGCATCCACCTTCCATGGTGCAGAGTTTTTGATGATTTTAAATTAAAACAGTGCATTCTAAGGTATCCAAAGAGGCAAGAATACTGTTACAGATGTCACAGTAGAAGACTGTGACCACAGATGATCTGGTAGCATCCCTGGTCAATCAGAATTTCATGCTTGTCAGAGGATTTTCTCCCCAGTATAGGGCGTCCAGGGGGATCGAATTTCTTGTTATTCTAAGAAAAGTGCGTCCAGATGACGCTTGACGCATGCCTGGCTAAAGGCCTGATTGAAGTTACTTTCGCAGTAGCAGGAAAATTGAGTGTTTGCGGCAGCATCATACTCATAGACCATAGTCACGAACTACAAGCTTAAGGGATAAATGTTTGCGGTGGTTTTAAGTCTGCATTGAAGTGGCCACCGCGGAAACTGCGAACATAAAACCACCGCAAACGTTTCTGCATTTACAGTATTACACACAAATGATACAAAAGGTGTCAAATTCTATTGCTAACAAATGAGTATTAGAGCACGGGATCACATAGCCTGTCACTTTTGTTTGTTTTCATTCAAATAAAGTTTACGGAAAAGTTATTGACACAACAAAAAGTACAGTGACGTAGCGGTGGTTGACTTTATATAGTTTTGCCTACAATGTACAATACCATTGCATGACTTTAGATTGACAGCTTTTAACAGTCTAAGCAGGCGAGTTATAGAATGTCATGTTACATGTAATATTCTACAAGGCATCTACAACATAATACAAGTAAGTCTTTGTCATGTTTAAAGCCCATAATTGTATACAATTTATCTGGAATTATAACAAGTGGGTAGACACTGTAACAAGCTTTTTCAAACTGTATAGTACCGCACCCAGGTGTAATTTTGCCAAGTCTGTTAAAGTTTATGTATGTTTTTATTGCTGTATCACACCTACAATGTACAATGTAGGTCTAATCATGTCAAGTCTTAGTCTGTTAAAGTCATATTATAAGACTGCTTGTTTTTACCATAATGATTACTTAGTCTACATTAGTTCATGACTGTCAACGCATGATGCAAGCAAACGATTGACTGATTTTTGGTACATTTATCTCACTGTAAGTAAAACCTCTTTAAAAGTTTTGCTAGGGTGGGCACTTTCATTTATGATTAAAAAAAACTGTTAAAGTTCTCTTAATGCACAAATACAATGTACATGCTGCTATTGTATGCCTTGCCTAACACTCCACCCAGTTATACTATATAGTAATTGTGTTGTTTTGTTGGCATGTTATGGTTACCAAAGGATCTGAAAAAAATGTTACACATATGAGTGTTGACAACTTGACACACTGTATCACTTTGTTACAATTTTATTTGTTGTTTCTCGGATTTAAGTCAGGGGAAGAAGGGATTAGAGAGGAAAACCTTAACTTTCAAGATTTAGGGGATCCCTGGTAGCAAAGTCCAAAGTTTGAAAAAAAATGATAAACGTACTGTCCAAAATAGGCACGTACAGTAACTGGAATTTGAGGCCCATAGTTAATTTGAGAAAGGAGAGGCAGTGAAATCTTGTCAACACGAGATGTGACCATCAACTTGAAAAGTTTTTGTTTTTTTTCAAATTGGAAAAAATAGGGTCGGGATTCGGAGAAACAACAAATGAAATTGGTGTGGCCTTAGAATGAAATTCTTCACTGGCTAGAGCAGGAATGCCATATTGATCTGTATGGGGAAATACAGAATGAAATGATGAATGGGAATGGCTGACCTACAATGTGCAGAAGAAAAACATTTTAGGTTTGCAGACTATGTAAATTTTATAGGTCCGTCTCAACCAAAGATTAAAATCACAAAGCTGTGTTTTGAGTTGTCGTATTGTTAAGCTGATTCAGGATGTTAATGTTGATGTTTTATCTTCTTGTACACCATGGTTTAACATTACATTTTTGGCAGATATGTGAAAAAAACGTTAGTTCCTTCCAATCTGCAAAGCAACTCCCAAATCAAACCCAGAAGTTCCGATGCAGTACCATAACAGGTCGCTAGGGGGCTCAAAATCTAATCGTTTTCAGGTCTCATCAAGACCTACCAACATACCGAATATTATCAATACAATCCATCCAGTCGTTCTCGAGTTATGCTGGTCTTCTACAAACATAGATAGATAGATACAAACGCTACCCAAAATATAACCTTCTTGGCGAAGGTAATAAACCAATTTCAGTACAAGAAATGTAAGGCGTGCAGGCAGTTTTTTGAGATGAAAACGCCCCATTTGACGAAATTGATGACAATTGCAAGGAACAGGCCTTTTCATGTTAGAATATTCGCAGTTGAAAACCCTTTTGTGAGACAATGTAATATACCTTTTTGTATACTTACAATGTACTTAGCTCATGACTTTCAAATTTGGTTAGTTTTTGCTGCTTTTTGACTGTATAGAAGTAAAATATGTCAAGTGGTACTGGATATCCGGATAATCTGCTTGCAATGGTGTGATGCAATCATTAACCTACATTTGTAATTTGTGGTTTTGAGTTAAGTAATTGTCAACCACAAAGCCTACGTTGTTCATTTGTTTGCTAAGAAAACATTAGGTAGTCTCTTTCAGAGTCTAGTTTTTTAATTAATGCTACATGGTTGGCAGCAATGCCTCTATCTGTCATCATGATGTTTTCAAGATTTGGTAAAAAGAGAAATTTTTGGTTTGTAAAAGTGAAAACCTTTTTTTAGTCTCAGCTGTTTCAATTCATCAGTTTGTTGAATGTAATGATGAGGGATTTGTCTGCTGAGGGATTCCTTGTGGCTAGACCGGCAGTACCAGTTTCCTGTCCCAACTAATCAATTGTAATGTGCTCTGAATCCATATCTGACATCTGATAACCGTAATTTTAACATTATCTGTGCAAAGAGCCTCTGTACATGCAGTAGTGTACATTCTCACAGCTGTCTTCAGGTTGATTAGAGTATAAAAACGTGTATCATTACTTTCGCCAATTACAAGAAGGTTAATGATATGTTTTTTTGCAGTGTTTATATGTCTGTCTGTCTGTCACTTACACTCACTATCCTTTGTTTGATTATACTGCTGCTGGGGTCCCTGACGCAGGGGTAGGCAGCAGTCGGATAGTCTTCACACTGTGGACATGATAACTCGAGAATGGATGAAATGGATTGTCTGAATATACATGGCAAGATGCGGATGAGACCTCGAATAATGATTACATTTTAGGCCGACTATCCACTTTCAACATTTAAAAAAGAAATCCTTACCCACAATTTTTGTTATAACTAGTCAAGGTTGACAGATTTTTTTTTTTAAATTTTCCGTCACATGTAGCAAAGTTCCATCATTAGATGGAAAAACGGACGCTGGCTATAGAGCTCTGTATGTTACGTTCTAGACATGCAATGGTCATGATTTTTGGTCGGTAGGTAGCTAGCGCTGTTGTGGTCGTGAAGAAGTGATTTAAGTTTTTAATAATTATGTTGTATGTCAGGTTGTCATTTTTTTATGTGTGTACATATTTTCTAGATTTGGTTAACCTGCAGTGCATGCATATCATATATCAGAAATGCGACGAATTTTGCCATAACTTCACGGCATAAGGTGCAAAGAGCCATAGGTGACAACAAGCTTGTCAAGGCCATTAATTAAAACCTTGACGAGTGAAGCATAATGTGTTAATTTTGTAGGTTGTTTGAGGACAACCATTGTTCTCTGACATTAGCGTTTGACATTTGGGTACACCTTTTGGACAGGTGTCAGATGTCCTACATGCAATCATCCTTTGTGGTAAGACAGATTTATGTCGTGTTGCCCTTTTTTAGGCACAATCTAGACACAGTTTTTCCGGATATCTGTGAGCCCATAGCTTGTCGCCGACAGCTTTTTTTCAGCATCTAGATGGAACTGCAATATCGCCATAAAGATATGGGCAGAATTTCTCCCGCAAGGTCCGGAGCACTTGCCCGATAGCTTAGCAGGGGTCCCTGACAACTTCTGCGTGCGAGTAGATGCGTCCAGACTTTGGGAGGGCTCATTAGTATATAACGCGGGCTCATTCGGCTATATAGCTGTTTATGAACAAGCGCCACGGATGTTCCGTAGCCAACATTCCAGATCCCTCCCGACATCTCCACAGATATCGGTAAAAACTGTGTCTAGATTGGGCCTTAGTCTTTATACTTCTAGCCTTTTCTCTACCTTTATTTTACCTTCAGGTAATGGTAACGTAGAGCATGGCGACAGATTTAACACTTGTTGACCTCCTTTTTTTATTTTCTCATTTTTCATTTCTTTTATCTCTTTGTCCTTCACTAGGTGGCATGGAACATGGTGGCAGGCCCTACTCTACTAACTACTAACTACTCTTAATTAGCAACCAGAGTTTCTCTTGGTGGACTACTGACCTCTGAACTGAAACCCCAGAACAATGCTGACACCCCTAACTTCTGGTTTTTGTTTGCTACAGGCGCATAATGCTGTTTTCTTCTGGGAATTGCCCTTGCTATCCTACTTTACAGAAGTAGCACACTGTATTTATCACCAGAGCGTCCATGCCAGTTGAGAACTGTAGACTGTATAACTTTAAGCATTGAGATTTATAAGATTATTATATAAATTTTATAAAATGGATGCCTGAACTGTCAAACAGTAAGCTGTAACTTAGACGTTGGGAAATTCTTTCATCTTCTGGTTAATAGACGGACCTATTTCTGCGATTCTGCATATGATTCTGTAATTCTGAATAGATTTATTGTTATTGTACGCGATACTCTAAGTGCTGGAAATGTGTTCTTAAATGATGGTGTAACAGACGCTAAGCATCTAGCCAGCATAGTTGAATACTGTTTGAAATATGGAGCTTTTGCACTCTAAAGCAATGCTTGCAATTATGTAAACAGAATCATGTGAATATTTGAATGAGTAGTTTTGATTTTAATATATGCTTTTAAATGAATTTGTGAAGCAGTGCATGGTTTCACAGGCAAGGAAACCCCCCCTTTATAGCCTCCTGGTATGGTGAAACATCATACAGGGTGCATGTAATGATGCTAAGATGTATGTAGCAGTTCAAGGTCTGTGTCACCATATGGAGCACAACTGGGTAGTGATTGATGACTTTTTCAGCATGCCAAGGCCAAAGTTAAGAATGTAGGTCTGGTAAACGCTGTCAATTCCATGTTAGCAGGTAGCACTATTCCGTGCTCAAATCATCTGCGTAGAAGTTACTAGAACCTATTGCGTGGTGACACCATTTATAATTCGGGCATGTAAGGGTGGAAAAGGGTTACCACAACATGGCAAGTTTAATCATAGTCACTCAAACTCAAAGAATGTCTGAGGTGAAGGATTTGTTTTGTGGTTCTAACAAGTCGTTAGTTTATTTATTAAAGTAAGGTCAGGGAAAAATAAATATAAATCCGCTTGATGTACGACTGCAGCTATTTGTGTATACTAGGTCATCTGGGGACAATCTTAAGACTTATATATAGTTAGGCTGTTAGAAGAAGGATTGCATGGAGATATTTTGTTAACAATGTCCGTGACTTGCATGTGGCACCTTCAACACTGATGCATGTGTAGAGCCTACTAAAGCATGATTTTCATATGAATAACATTGCCCCAGAGCCCCTAGATCACATTTCATATCTGCTGGGTTGATATAATGTACTGCAACATGTGTCTCTTCTTTGTTTAAGGCACATGATTTAGTATGAGATTCTGAGGTACACACTCCCCGCTACTTTTCCAAAACGCTCTTAGGATTAGCTGTTTTGTAAGTTACCATTTAAAAGCAGTGTCAAACTGTAATTTATAACAATCTGCAACTGGCAATTGTCAATTGTCAAAGTCCTCCAGCTGAATTGTTGGTAGAATAAAAACATGTTTGACTTGGGAAAACAGCAGTTTTTTGTAAGGTATTATGGATCATAATAGAAAAGATAAAGTTTCTTTTATACTGTAGTATAGTTAACAATTAAATTAATGTCTTATGAGACCTAGAATTGAAAGTGGGTTGTCTTGAATAAAGATGATTTTAATACCCCCTTTATACCCTGGGCCAGTTCACACTAAAAAAAAAAAGCAAGCAGATTAAACGTTGAATCTGATAAAACTGCAAGGATCCAGATCATTTTTTTAAAGTGAAAACGCTCCAATCAACTTGGATTTTCACCGATCCAGCTCGTTTGCAATCTACCCTTTTGAGGTACTGGAAATGCAGAAACTTTCGCGGTGGTTTAATGTTCGCGTTTTTTGCGGTGGCCGCTTCACCGCAAACTTAAAACCACCACGAACATTCTTCCATGGCAGTAAGAGACTACAGGGCATGGTGCGACCGCGGAATTAAAACCGCTGTGAAAAATCCTTTTCCCGCTACTGCGAAATTAAAACCCTGCGAACTTAAAATGCATATTACAGTAGTTTGAGACACTTGCAAGCGATCTACTTGGCTTGAATTGTAAATGTGAATGCAACATGAGGCAGGCATTTCTAGACTATCTTGACAATGTGCTTGTCAAGATATGTTTTGCTTTGTTCATCATACCATTGTAACAATAATTATCTTAATGGTTGTGTAGAATTAAGGTGCCAACGCCTTGACTAATAACATGATAGCAGGGTCTGGCATTGGAGCATTGCCATGGCCATTGTGGCTACTAGGTGTTTACCTGGTAGCAGAAAGAGCAAGTCATGTTAATTACATTTTCCTCCAGGCGCCACAACTACACTTAGCGCTGAAATTTGGCGGGGCGAATTATGCTTGTATGTCTGAGATAATAAAAGCCAATTGCAAGCACAAAGAAGAACAATGACACACATAGACTTGAACTTGCTTTTGACCTAAAGGGAGTGCAGTTGACTTTCATTAGATTTCATTTTTTCATTGTACTTTTTTTTTGTAGTCATCTATAAAGAGGCAGACTGTAGAAGACATTCCTTTTTTTGTTGTGAACACCATCAATGGCAGACATGCCAAAGGTAATTACAGGTATTTCAAAGATGTATACATCCCTCCCCTATTAGAAAGGCCTGCCCTCTTCTCGCATTTCTATCGTTAACACTAGTAGCGAGCACAAAGCAGTTGTCAAGCCTCAAGGTTTGCTTACTCTTACCAAACAAATTCATGCTACCTCTTCATATATCAACACTAGTAAGTATAGAATCATTTTCAATTGTGTCATGTAGCTATGTTACATATTATATTCCAGAGTGGTTTTTTGTTTTTTTTTAGGTCATTCGTTTCATTTCTAGATATACTAGATACATGTAACTTGTTACTATAATAATAGGCACTTAACGTGACTTTCCTCACTTTTTTCATGTGTAAAGTCGGTACTTGACTTTGGCTATGGATGTATAATTGATTCTGATAGTTCCAGTAGAATGTTACAGTTGAAGTTTAAGCTATACTTTTGTTTGTTCAAACTTTACCGGATGAATTGGCCCATGCAAGTTCCAGCTTGTCACTTTAAACCTTATGTGCTGTGAAGAAATATTTATTAGTAGACATTATTGGGTTAATAGTGTCAGACTGAAAACCTTAAATTTGTAGTCATATTTATACCTATTGTAGATTCCTATTACAGACTGAGGAAATTAATATGTCATCTTGGATGTATGTCAGTGTCTCATTTCCAATACCAAGATATTTCCTTGATGTTCCTACATACATATTGATTTTTTTGGGTCAAATACAGCTGCACACAGTCAACTTTTAAGTTAAATGTAAAAAAAAAAAATTCATGTTAGAAGTACTTAGTCTAGTAGGTTGATATCAGATGTTATAGTCTACAATGTACGTTAATGATTGAATGGATAGATTAAAATTATAGATTAAAATTATAAGACTGAGGATGTGAAGGCCAACCATCACTTTTTTTGTCAGCTATTAGCAATGTGGCTTTGCTACTGCTATTTCTTTGGATGATTGATTGAATAAACAACATCTAAAGGACCTATAAACACAGTTAATATTTTGCTTGTCAAAAATATTGATTTTTATAATTTAAATTTGCGTCAACATCATTGTGGGCAAAACTGCAGACAGGAACAGTCATCCATCAAATATCAAGTTCAGAATTGAGGGGTTCAAAAGCTTGTTTTTACCCAGAACTAGCGTAGAGTGGGAATCGTTGTCACCAAGTAAGTACTGTAGGAGCATTCGTATTAGGTAGCTATTAACATTATGCTTACAGCTAGAGCTAGATGTATTTTAGTGTAGCTGCAGCTTTGCTGCGTGCGTGTGAAGCTGTTATGTTATACTGCAGGGCAGGTACTGTCAACCTGCTATACAGATAAGGATACAGACACAGAATAACATTACCATCTATTAGTTTTCCCCGCACAAATGAAGAGAGTAGACATTTAACCCTGTTTTGTGGATTGTGTTTCAGGATCGCTGATGTGAGAAGAGCGACAAGATGAGCGGACATAGCTCCGAAACAGCGCCGCTCGGCCGGAAGCGGAAACTCTCCGACTCCCAAGACAAGTAAGTCCCGCATGTTCAGTTGTTCCCTTGCATATCACTTGAATAAAGGTGGGGTCACACGTGCGTATATATTTAAGTCCGTATGAGGCGCGCATGGGAGTATTTACCTCTACCAGGCCCCACAGGTCGCTGGAAAAATAATAGAAATTGGACAAACGTAAACAGGTAACATGTCAGACGAGTTAGCTGGGTCGCTAACCATACTTCTCGATCAGCTAACTCATCTGGCATGTTATGTATCTACATTTGTCCAATTTGTACTATTTTTCCCGCGACCTGTGGAGCCTGGTAGAGACTAAGAGTTTCATACGCACCTCAAACAGACTTGAATATATACGCATGTGTGACCCCATCTTTATGTAGAGTTGAATATGTCATGATAGAAATTCTAAACTGGCAATGACCTAGCTGCATCCCTGGTCAATCAGAATTTCATGCTTGTTAAAAGATCTGCTCCCCAGTGTAAGGGCATCTAGTGCCTCCAATTTGGTTATTTTAAGAAAATCCCATCTTGTATGCCATAGCCTATGCCATGACCCATGCTTGGCTAAAAGCCTGCCATGGAGGTATATACGAGGTAGGAACAGACATTGTCCTCGACTGACATCCAAATGCCTGTGCAGACTAATAGGCTTAACGTATAGTTCAAGGCAGCAGCACGGAGATTAAATTTTTGGGTACACGAACCTCAGTTCCTTTTGATGGGAAGCGAAATGGGTTCTCGGATAACATTATGGACCGGCAATCGGCTGACTGCCCATAGAAATCCTGTTCAATTTGCTAAATCCATCTCAAATCATGGCTCTACCTTTAATTCATAGTGTTCATCTAATGTTGTGTCCTTACAGCTGTAGGTTGAGGTACTTGTTTTTTTGTCCGCAAGTTTGCAAGTTACAGAAAAAAGACAATCTGTTTGAATAAGTAAATTGCAAAGTTACAAATTTCAAATTCTGGTTTGGAAACAGCAAGTAGATTTTACATTATGTATGACATCCTTGGATCATGACTACAAATCTAATGCAAGAGCATGAAAAAAGAGACCGTTAACATGGTATCACAGCCGACAGTCTTTATTCTTGTGTCCAAGAGGTACAGAAAGTGACACTAGCTTGCAATGGTGTATCACTTACCAGGTAGGTTAGTAACTAGTCATGACAAGGCTTACCACAAAAGTATCATTTGCTAATTTATTTTATTTATACCAATTTTGTTCAGAACTAGTTTTACTCAAGGCTACCATGCAACATTTTCCCACTATCGGTGTTTCCTTGTCATGATCACCATTGGTGGTGGGGAACAGAATTTCTTGTTTTTCTTTCAAGCTAAAAATCAAAGTCTGATGTCACCCATAAGATTTATCTGCTTTGGCCTTATATCGACATGTATTTAATAAGTATATATTCAATATTGATGCAGCTTTATTTCCTGTTGAAGCTACTGCTACATCATGCCTATAACATATATCGCTTATGCCATGTGTGCCTTGTACTTAGCATAGATGTCATTGATTGACGTCATACCGGAAAATTGAGCTCTATCCAGTCAGTATTCATGACAACTTACGCAAGCATCACTGACACCAATTTGTGTATGATTGCATATGAGGCTTTGAATTTCACTTATTTTTTGCGTAGTAGGATATGTTTGTAGGGGGGTAACTCTTTGGATTTAAGTGTGAGGGGCTTTAGTAGTTTATTTGTCTGTGAAATTTGATTTTGTGTTTGAGTTAGCCTTCCTTTCACGTTTCTTTGATATGCACAAATATAAATTCATTGTAGTACCACTGTGACAATACAAACGTTAGAATTACCTGACAAATCATATTGAATGCTAGTACATGTATGATGATTTTAAATGTATATGACCATTAATTTTATGAAACCTATCCTGTTGCTAAATTTTGTACAGTGTACATCTTATTCAGGGCTGGACAAGTTTTCTTAAATTCACTAGTCCTAATCCAAATACATTAAAAATTTACTTGTTCAAATCAACTTTTCACTTGCCCAAAATTTAAATGACTTTTTTTTTCTAATGTGAGAGAGATATTCTAACTTCTGTTTTGGTGTATCGACCAATGCTTGATGTCATTACTGTTAAAAGCTCCAAGTATATCAAAGTCCCACTCATTGAAAAATCCTACTTGCCTGTTGGGCAAGTGGGGTATGACATGCGCTTGTCCAATCGTTACTTTCACTTGCAATACACTATGTCGCAATATTTTTTCTGTTATGTTAGATTAGTATACTGTTGTATACTGTATAGTTTGCAGTTTGCCATACATTGTACCAGTTAGAATCGTTGCGCAATAAACGTGACTTGACTTGACTTGACTATATCATTGGTATCATGATGTCTAACCTTCATCCATGCACACATGTACAGTATCAGTATCCTTACAAGTGTCCTCAAACTACCTTGTCAGATTGCCAACCAAAATACAAGTCTTAGAGGTACTGGAGGAACCATAACAGATGCTAGTATCTTATAAATGTAGGGCTCGAAATTAACAGTGTTAATGTTCCATGGCCAAAATTTGGATGGGGACAACTCAGTCAGTGTGTGCTTTGGAACAATTTCTGGACATTAAAAAAAAAAATCCCATGTCCAAGGCACGTGTGGTCAATGCTAGCCTTTAACTTGTTATCCAAGTCTCTGCTACAGGTGATATAAAATGTATAATAATTTTCTTTCCATTATTTTTGCTTCAAATTTCTGTTTATGTTGCAAAGGCAAACTTGTGAAACACATTTTCTGCTGAAATAGTATAAATGTCATGCCATTCATAGTCCCAGCCATTTTTGTGCCCCCAAGAAAGTATTGGACAAATCAAGCTCAGTTTGGGACAGTTTGAATTTCTTTCCTAGACACTTTTCAAGTTTTGGGATAGTGGGGAAAAAGTTAATTTCATGGCCTGTGAACATCTGACCATTATAGTTAAAACCCTATCCCAGTGCTTGAGTAAATTTTGTACAGTGTATCCTGTTAGTACCCCGATGTCTAATCTACACCCATAACAGTACCGGTGTCCTTATATGCTCTTAGTGTCCTCAAAACACCTTGTCAGTGTGCCAAGAAGATGCAATATATTAAGGTCTCATTCCTGCAGTTGGCTGTTCCATTGGATAAGGTGCTAAAGTATGAACTTTAACCTTTTATACCTGCAAATCGGTAAAAGATGCACTATATCATAGTATATGTGAAGATGTTTTCCTTTCTATCATAAGCACAGTTGTTCGTTAGGCTATAAAAATATACCATCCCAGTCTAACGGATATGACAATAGTCAGCCAATTTCAAACCGCAAGTACCCACTAGAGGCCCGTTTGAGTGGACAAAGGCCTGACCACAGCGAGGATAAAGAGTACACGTCTGACCATCGCTCGCATTACGAAACTTTCCGACATAATGACAGTAATACACAAGCTTTCATCGAAAGTCCTTTTCATATCAGGTGGGGGTGATGAAAGGGGGTTTATCATCCAACTTAACACATACTTTTGACATCCAATCATTTTTTGGCATGGACTCTTTTGGAGTATACACACTCCGGAGTGATACAGGAATGAGACCTCAAGTAGCCGCAGTACAGAAAAAAAGGCGAAAAACGTTCTTGGTGGATACATAGTCTGTTTTGCACATGGTGTATATTTGACAGATGTCATTCAATCCCATTTGTATAATAATTATGGCTATCCTATTGTTACGACATGATGTCAGAAATAGATGGGCCATGAAGCTGTTTTCTTAAAAATAGTAAATAGAAGATTAGATTATCCTTAACTCTTACAGGGTATGCATGCGTTGGCAGTGTTCAATCTTGAGTTTGTAAAAATCTCTACATAATTTAGATGCTGTAGAATTCTGTAAAACTGAAGATATGGAGCAAATCATCAGCCTATAATTATGAATTTTTAATGACTTATGATTATTCTGATGGTAAAACGATTTGGTGACCTTCACTTTAGTTTAGATATTGATCAAAGATGCAGTGCCAAGGACTCTTTGTTTGTATAGTAAAAAAAAAAAAGGTGAAGTAATTATGTAGTAAAGTCCCAGTGGATATTTAGCAACAGGTGACTACTGTCAATGGTGTTTCTTTTTTGTACCTGGTGACAGTAGTTAGCAAGCATCATGTCATGCGTATATAATACATTAATAGCTTAGCTATACAGATTGTATCTCGTTTATGGTGATGTTCGCTGCATAAATCTTAACCACACCCACAGCATTGCAATACCTGCAACCTACAATTGTCAGAGACTAATTTTTTGAGATCAATCATTCAATGAAAAAAATATTCAGCCAGTGGTTGACGAGCATCATGTCATGCACATGTAATATATTAATAGCTTAGCTATACAGATTGTATCTCGTTTATGGTGATGTTCGCTACATAAATCTTACCCACGCCCACAGCATTACAATACCTGCAACCTACGGTTGGCAGACTATTTTTTTGAGATCAAAGAAAAGATATTCAAACAACTTTGCATACACAATCATGAACCTCTAGGCCTGGAAAGTTAACCACATGTTGCATGTAGATAGCAAATGTCCTGACTGATTTAGAAGGTAAACTTAAGGTAACTAGAAGTAAGGGAATACACATACAGTAAAAATTCTGAAATAAACACATGACAGAATAAGTCATGTATTGCATTGCTTGCTCCCTGGCTGCAAAGAGAGAGTATAGTTGGCCCACCCAATAACAAATTGTACCACCCCAGTTTTATACATTTGATATATAGTCAAGGCACAAATGTGCAAGCTGTGGAAGACCAGATTGTCTTAGGTTTGATCCACTTTTGCCAGGATGGACACTTCTCTTTTTGATGCGTGCAGTGGGTTCTTTAACGTGCTTGAGATGTGGCTCTCCTCACACATTGGACTTTCAGAAGAATGTCTCTAACTGAAGCCAGATACATTTTATGGACCCAGTTTCACTTAAGTTAAGTGAAGAAATAGGAGTAAAGTGGCTTTCCCTGCAGCAAAACAGCTAGGGATTTGAACCTAGTCCCCTTGAATTTGGATTCTTAGTCAACAACCTTGTAACCACAAGACCACTTAACAGGATTGAACACGTTGGGGCAAGTACATATATGAAATCTACTTGCCCGAAGTAACATTTTGCTTGCCCAAAATTTAAAAAAAAAAGTATTTTTCTTAAAGTTTGTATTTCCAATTCTAGGAATGAAATTATTTTACTATTGGCACTTTTTTTCTGTGCTGACCAATACTTAATGCCATGACTGTAAAAAGTATAAAGTACATGCACATGTATATCAAAATCCTGCTCGTCAAAATATCTTACTTCCCCGTAGGACATGCACTTGCCCGATGGCACTACTAACTTTGCTTGAATCACTATCAGTTTGACCATTCATTGTCTATTTTCCCGTCCAGTGCTGTAATGAGCAAATGTGTCCAGGAGAAGAAAAGACGGGAGCAGGAGAAGATGTACATCGAGGAGCTGGCCGAACTCATCTCCTCCAACATGGAGAACCTCATGACCATCAAGGCAGACAAGTGTGCCATTCTACAGGAGGCCGTCAAACAGATTAAGGCGCTACGGCACCAAGGTAGGACCGTATCTCTGACCGTCTTAATCATGAAAGTACAGATGAATTAGGTACAGACCAAGTCTCCACGGCACCAAGGTACATGTAGGACTGTTTCTCTGACCTTCTTGATATTATAAATAGATAAATATAATCATGAGAGAACAGATAAATTAGGTACAGGTCAAAACAAGTCCTTTTTAACCTCCTTGGTCAAACAGACCAAGGCTCTATGGCACCAAGCTAGGACCGTTTCTCTGACCGTCCTCCTTCCAATGCTCAATTAAATAGTAGAAACTCTGGAGAAACAGTGAAGAAACACACCCTGCAAAAGAGGAGATATCTCCTGTGTGTATTTTCTTCCCTTTTTTCCCTAGTCAGAGGGTTCCTCATGTTTGCTTTGGAGATATATATCCGAAAGCTTTCCTTATGGCTAATTAGAAACTGTGGATATTAGCTATATGTTTTCCATTGGGTTTCACATGTGTGTCCTTCAGTCACACATTAAAATCACATTCATAGAAATATGTGCCAGTATGTGTCTACTGTATGACTGAGCTTTGCGAAGGCGCGCGCGAGTGTCGCGTCTTCATCATGAGAGTGCAGATAAATTAGGTACAGGTCAAACAGACCAAGACTCTATGGCACCAAGGTAGGACTGTTTCTCTGACCGTTTTAATCATGAGAGTTTAGATAATTAGGTACAGGTCAAACAGTTCAAGACTCTATGGCACCAAGGTAACACTGTTTCTCTGACCGTCTTAATCATGGGAGTACAGATAAATTTGGTACAGGTCAAACAGATCAGGGCTCTACGGCACCAAGGTAGGACTGTTTCTCTGACCGTCTTAATCATGGGAGTACAGATAAATTAGGTACAGGTCAAACAGTTCAAGAACTCTATGGCACCAAGGTAGGAAGACTGGATGCTGTAGTTGGGTCATAACTCTTTAAAAAAAAATGGTAGTACATAGTAGAAATAAGTATTACTTATTTCTGTGCTAAGAGGAATAGTATGGAAGCTAAACACGCTACATTACCAGTGGACTAGCTCCCTACTGTAGTGCTTGCACCTATGTATGGCCCCAGGGCTATGAAACGGAGATGGGCACCGGGCGAAACACATCTCACTGATGCAACTTTAGCTTTAGGACTGTTTCTCTTGAGTTTAATCATGTGAGCCTTCATTTCAGACCAGGGATGTGTACTGGTACAGAAAATTGAGGTATAGGTCAAATAGAGTAAGGCTGTACGGCACAAAGATAAGACCGTTTCTCTCACCTTAATGGTGGCCTTCACAGTGCTTGAAATACCCACTTGCAAACGGAAAAACATTTTGCTTGGAGCAGTAATCCAAGAATGTAATGACTTGGAAGTAGGGCAACCTGAAATGTTCATGGCAGCACCTGGCTTTTAACTCAGGTTGTCACCTTAGCAAGCTGGCTGAAAAAAGGATTTTGAGCACCGCCTTCATTTCAGACAGCGTAATTTTCTGATCGCTAACGGTTTGTAATCGCTGTCCAGATGAGTTAACATGATAGCGATTAGAAAACGCAATTGAGAAGAATAAGATGCAAGGCGGGGTCTTCAACAAAGGCTATTATTATTAAAAAGGGTGGAGGCTTTTGCATACAATGTCAAGGACCGAATGTCTGAATGTCTCAAACAAAAGATGAAAGGCATGGATGGTACACTAAAGTTTTTATGGCAAACTGACAAGTATAATTTTGTATGAGATCGCGTGACAGGCTGAATAGAAGTTCAAAACTTAACTATGCTGCTCCAGATGTCTTACTGAGGGATGACAGTCACTGTAGTGTGCAAGATGTTGGTAGCTTGATTAATGAGTCCACTCTACTATATATTACGTGGCGTAATCAGCAGCACGTTGGACTCAAGGCCATGAGGTCCCAAGTTCGAAACCTACTGTGTCACCGATCTTTTGTCCTTAGGGAAGGCTCTTTACATGACTTTCCTCACTTCACTCAGGTATAAATGAGTATCTAGTATCTACCTCTGGCAAGGTCCAACCTCGGTCCCTTATTCGAGGAGAGCCACACCCTGAACACGTAAAAGAACCCGCCACACTTATCGAAAAGAGTATGGGACCTTCCCGGTGTGAGTTGATCAAACTATTCCGGCTAAATTGGGTAGGCTGATAGGGAGTTTTCCTGAGCAGCCTTCGTAATCCCAGCTTCGCCTATTGGGTCAGTTAGTCGAACTTGCCGAAGCTCGATGTTTCTGACTTAGGAAGAAAAGATGCAGTGCTACATTGAGCGTAGTTCAGTGCCTAGAAGTGGTCAATGGCCTTGCACTGAGCAAACTCCTTAAAAAAAGAATTGCTGCTCCATACAGTGCAGCAGCGCCACCCAGAGGTGAAGATTCATACTGCAGGATACTTGTATGTTGGAAGGGCCTTCACAGCAGTGACATCTAGAGCTGTACATGTGTACTGCAGGTTCTTGCTGCAACAACAACAACAAGAAGTTTATTTAGCAAAGTTGCCATAGGTGCAATTATGTATCTTACAGAATTCAAGCATTTTGATAGTGCTGCAGAGGTTGAATCCTTTCAGATTCAGAGTACAAGCCAACCTGATAGGAACAAGAGTTCGTAGACCTCAGGCCTGCATGAAATGTATTAGGTGTCTGTAGACCTATTGTGTATTTTTTTTCCTTTTCGTCCCTGGTTGCGTATTTTTACCGTGTTGGTTGTGCACCATGCAAAAGTCTGAAATTGCATTTTCAGAATGTGTAAGTTTGGGCATGGATGAACATTAATTATTTTGGATTTCTTAAGCATGTAACCAACCACAGTACCTTAAAGTTATTGAGACGACTTTTCCTACCTTTTTTGGTCTCAGAGTCAGATGGCCCATGTAGTTGTTCTGTCACATATGATATATTCAGTACTGATATCTTCCTATTTCAATGTACTGACCTAATTCAGCTGCTAAATCTCCTTATTGTACCAATGATATTCATTAAAGATTTATTTCTGGAGTGTTATATCACTTGACACTGGAAGGTTATTTGCCTAATTTGAAAAATTATATTTTTACAGTAGTTCCATAGACAATATGAATAGTGGTAGGCCCCATCCAGCAGCATTAGGGTGGTATGATATTTTGTTCAATCCGTCCAACTAAAACCTAAATCTCCTGAAGTACCTAAGCCAAATTTTACAGCAGAATTTACTACTCAAAATGTCCTTGTCAATCCCATTCATAAATGGCAAGCTGCTGGCAACTTTAAAAAGTTCAGAAAGCTGTCGTAGTCAGAGTGAACACCCAGCAAACATCCCCCCAAATCAATGAGCAGCTGCTTAGAGGAGGAAACAATTTCATCATATTTTTGCAGTGACAAAATGCAACAAACGATACCAAATTTAAAACAAAACAAAGCCTCTACCACTTAACCTTGCCCGTACTATAGATTAAGCAGGCCCAAAAATCAAGCAAATATGACTAGCCCCAAACTACAAATTACCTGCATACAATGCGGAAATGGCATCCCCAAAGAAACAACAAGAAACAGGAAAAATCATACACATACCTTTGTCTTACACTCAAGCTCTATACATTTCTCCTCCACTTTAGAAAGTTGTATCTTCTGCTGATTGCCAAACAGGGTAAAGGAACTTGTACCAGAACATTAAACCCAGTACTACACAGCTCTCAAAACACCACAAACTCGGACTAAGAAGCAAACTCAAACTGTACCTAACAAATACAGCAACAGATACTAGACTAAGTATATCATCTGGCAGGTCAGACACTGTTGATACAAAGTAACCTGATACATTGAAGGTGGCCCAGGCCAGATGATGGTTCTAGGTGTAAACTTAAAGACCTCTCAATCAACCAAAACAGATGATGGTTCTACCCAACCCAACCGTCAGCAACCAAGCAGATATTGGGGGGATGCCCCAACCACACCAAAACAGGGTCAACCTATACAGTATCAAGTTCAAGCACTAGGAGGCCCAAAATCAAACCTCACCACCAGGACACCACCAACAACTCACGTACCAAATAGCAACACAATGGCACCTTGCGTTCCGGAGATACAGCGCACGCCCCGTGCCCGCACAAAAGGTAACCTAAAATGTCAAGTTCAAGCACCAAGGGCGCCAAAATCAAAATTGAGAATTATTCACCCATCGCCGACACATGTGCCAAATATCATCGCGCCAGCACCAACCGTTCAGAAGATATAACTCCGGAAATACCCCTCCCGGACACAAAATTCGACCTGCCGGGTCAAGTTCAAATGCGGCAAGGCCCAAAGTCAATCCTAGGCAACAGGCAACAACCCCCCACCCATGCACCAAAAATCGTTGCAATCGCGCGCATCGTTCCGGACACACAGCGCCAAAAGTGCCCCCAAAACACCAAAAATGCCACCTGCAATGTCAAGTTCAAACGCCAGGAGGCCCAAAATCAAACCTGAGTGTCAGGCCACCACCCCCAACCCACGTACCAAAAATCGTCGTGCTCGCACCATCCGTTCTCGAGATACAGCGCCCTAAATCCCCAGCTTCCAAATTTTCCCACGCCCGTGAAAACCATACCTGCATACATGCAGGTAAAAAAACAGAAATGATATATAAAAGACATCCAAACTTAATTTGATACACCATAACAAGTTGAAATGTATAAGTCAAAATGTATGGTTTCGAGTATGTGTGTCTTTGAAATTTGAACAATGACTTAGCAAATTTCAAAAGTGTTTTGTCCTGTTTCTTGCAGAGGAATCAGCAGCAAGGGAAGCAGTGCAGCAGTCTGATGTGTCGTCAAGCGGCCAGTCTCTCCTGCCTAGTAATGTGCTGGGGAATTTACTCTTAGAGGTAAGACAGTGTTTCTGGGTACAGCAGCGCCACCTAGAGGTGAAGCTTCATACTGCAGGATATAGGACCATAACAAGATATAGCAGTATTTTGATGATAATAACAAATTAACATTGCAGGCCAAGACTTTACCAAAATTAGATGCTGTAGTCCTTAAGGCCACACTGATCAGGTTTTAAGACAGTACAGCAGTGCCACCTAGAGGTGAAACTTCTAACTGCATGAAATAGGATATAACAGGATATAGCAGTTTTGCAGAATAAATTTTGTGAGTTTAGAAGATGTCACACTGATCAGGATTTCAGACATTAATAGAATGAAAATTTTAGCAAGTAGACAATAATGTCACCAAAAGAATGTCAACTATCAATTTTCTTTGCTTTCCCATGGTTGCAGGACTTCTTAAGTCTGTTGACAATTCCAGAGAGAAACATTTTACTGAGTGTTGCGCCAAGACTATGCACCGGCCATCTGGGATGTGTATTGTTGGATGTGTATTGTTTTATGTGTACTGTTGGATGTGTATTGTTTTATGTGTACTGTTGGATGTGTATTGTTTTATGTGTACTGTTGGATGTGTATTGTTTTATGTGTACTGTTGGATGTGTATTGTTGGATGTGTATTGCAATGATTGCTAGGATGGTTACTGTACCACACCATCTCCACCCCCATGTGCATCATACACACTCAAGAAAACACGTTTCAATGCAAAGTGCATCAGATAAAAAAATAAATTATAACAACAGCAATTTCAACGTCCAAATCCCTTTATTTCAAATCATCAATAACAGTACACTGTCTTTGCTCAATTGAAGTGCATTCAAATTTTTCAATGGATGTGATAACAGTAGAAAGTCAAATGATAAGCCAAGTTATCCCTTGGTTCAGAACACATGTATCAAATATTATCGCGACCCAAATGCAATGATTGACCTCTACTGTTCTTATCACTGTCCTTAGGCACTGAATGAGTTGCTGTTCGTAGTGAACAGCTAGGGGAAGTTATCTCCAACAATTTCCAGAACTACACACATGATGTGATAACAGTAGAACTCCAAGTGATAACCCAAGTTATCACCTGGTCCAAAACACCTGTATCGAATGTTATAACAATTGTTTTCTTCCTGTTCCCAGGCACTGAATGGGTTCCTGTTTGTAGTGAACAGCCAGGGCAAGCTGGAGTTCATCTCCAACAATGTGAAGAACAATTAGGATGTAATAACAGTAGAACCCCTAGTGATAACTCAAGTTATCCCTGGTCCAGAACACCTGTATTAAACGTTATCGTGTCATTGATCTCTACTGTTCTTATCTATGTTCACAGGCACTGAATGGGTTCCTGTTCGTAGTGAACAGCCAGGGAAAGCTGGAGTTCATCTCCAACAATGTGAAGAACAATTGGGATGTAATAACAGTAGAACCCCTAGTGATAACCCAAGTTATCCCTGGTCCAGAACACCTGTATCAAACGTTATCGTGTCATTGATCTCTACTGTTCTTATCTATGTTCACAGGCACTGAATGGGTTCCTGTTCGTAGTGAACAGCCAGGGAAAGCTGGAGTTCATCTCC
The DNA here is from genome assembly GCF_000003815.2 of Branchiostoma floridae. Taxonomy (NCBI): domain Eukaryota; kingdom Metazoa; phylum Chordata; class Leptocardii; order Amphioxiformes; family Branchiostomatidae; genus Branchiostoma; species Branchiostoma floridae. The sequence continues at coordinate 2,970,211 of NC_049995.1, forward strand.
AACAATGTGCAAAACTACCTGAGCTACACACACGATGAGCTGATGGGGTCCAGCGTCTACAACATCATCCATGTGGGGGACCACACCCAGTTTGTCAACTGCCTCCTCCCCATGTCTCTTGGTAAGGCTTAGTCTTATTTTTCATTTATTTTGCTCATCCAAAGCTCAGTTCAATAGTCGAAGCACAGGGGAAATGCAGGAGAAACAAACCCTTGGTAAGGGCCTTGAAAAGGCTTTATTAACCAACTTAAAAGTTTTATGCAAAACTTGTCAGAGTAATACATGAATTTTTTTTCTATTTTTTTCTAGCACTAACTGTCTTAAAGAAGCAAAACTACGAAAGCTTCACCCTCCTTTTTCAGCACTGGAAACCAGTGGTGAAGATGGCTTCAGCACTGGAAACCGAGTGCTGAATGTTCGTCAGCACTGGAAAACCAGTGCTGACGCGCTCTCAGCACTGGAGACGCCGGCTTCAGCACTGGAAACTGAATGTTCGTCAGTACTGGAAACTGACTGCTGACGAACATTCAGCACTCGAAACCGAGTGCTGACGAACATTCAGCACTGGAAACCGAGTGCTGACGAACATTCAGCACTGGAAACCGAGTGCTGAGAGAGCGGGAGACTAGACTCTGACATACTAGTATACAGTATTATAAATTTGGAGTTACGACACGTCCTTTGCTCGACTCAAGGACGTTATATAACGTCCTTGCTCGACTAAAACGTAAGATTGCTGAATTATAAACGTCACCTATCGTTACATTCTGCTCTATAACACCTCTATAACTCTATAACAGTGTTCATTTGTCGATTACCTTCGGGGATAATGGAAAATACTCGCGATCGTCGTGACACTTTCTTTACGTGGGCGGTAATAATAATAAAGTTGTTTGCAATCCTGTTTTAATGATATCCATTCCTTATACATTTCAATTACACAACACAAATTCAGGCTTTTTTGCATCTGTATCTATCTTACGTTATATAGCCGGTATAACCGCCGTTCGGCGTAACACACCAGCTAAAACTGCATAAACTTGAAAAATCATCTTTATTAGTATCGTATATAGTACCGCTTTCAGTACTTTGTATCTATACTCTATACATACACCAAGTTACACATTAAATTGAATAGCACAACCAAAAGTTTAACTTTATTTTTAATCAGTAATAATTACGTCAAGTACCGCTCTCAGCACTAGGACACTCCAGTGCTCGAAAGACTTCGGCACTGGTTTGAAGAACGTTCCAGTGCTGAAAAGATGTCAGCACTCGTTTTCCTGTGCTGAAGATTTCTCAGCACTGGTGTTCCAGTGCTGAAGTGCCCCTGAGCACTGGAAAATCGAGTGCGGAAGGCGAAGCTTTTGTATATCAGCACTCGGTTCCAGTGCTGACGGCGGTTTCAGCACTGGGTAACCAGTGCTGAGTGACCTTTGACCTGAACCGTTGCCGCCCGGGCCGCGAGTTCAGCACTGGAGCCGAGTGCTGACGAACATTCAGCACAGGAAAACGTCTTTTCAGCACTGGAAAACGAGTGCTGACGTCTTTTCAGCACTGGAAAACGAGTGCTGAGGGAGCTTCAGCACTGGAGAAAGGCCGATAAGCACTGGAAAACGAGTGCTGAACATTCTTCAGCACTAGGCGCCGAGTGCTGAGGCCGATTCGACCATTGTTTTCAGCACTCGGTTCCAGTGCGGAAGGTGAAGCTTTCGTAGACTTGCCTTAAAGAATGTACTTTATGTCAAATGCACAAAATATATAAGTCTATGTCTATAAGTCAGAGTTGTTTTAAACTTCAAACTTCCTAAGTAGTACAAGAAAGTTTTTTCTAACACTCAAAGGATCTATCTTATACACATGTATCAATGCACTATTGCCTTCATGTAAGTAGCCCAATGTATGTAACACAAATATATTAATAGCTAAGCGCAAAAATAAGGTGCACAGCTCCAATTTCAGGTGCACAAAAATGTGTTCATGCACCCAGATATTTTGAGCCCTACATTGGCATAGCAACAAGTTCAAACTCAGTCTGGTAATATTGTGTGCACTAAGTATTTTGAGCCCAGCAAGAGGCATAGCCACAAATTCAAACTGTAATTATAATATTGTGTCTTCCCTTTAAAGGCAATGGAGTGGGCTGGGCACCGGATGCCGCGGGAAAGAAGTGTCGTTCGTTCCAGTGTCGCATGATGGTCAAACTGGAAGCAGAAGAGGACATGGAGAAACATCGCACACAGACACCACAGTACAAGACCATGCAGTGCTCCGCTGTCTACCACCCACACCCCACCAAGGGAAAGACTGAAGACGGCAATGATGGTGAGTCTGAGGTGTTCTCACCTTCTGTTGGTGCTTTTGCTTACTTAAAGGAAAGAATGCTGAGTTTACTGGACCAGGTGGTGTTGCTCAAGGGACCAAAGCAATTTGGAGGGCAAATTGGAAAATGGAAATTGGAAATATTAGACTGGAAGTTCTTTCACAGCTGAACCTTCAAGGGAAAATGATTATTACAGAACCAAGTATTTATACACAAACAAGAAGACCTAGTCACAAGAGACCCTGTCTCTCTCCTTTTGTATTACTGTTGTGATGACAGCATTAAAGTATACCAAGGGAAAGACTGAAGATGGTAATGATGGTGAGGCTAACAGAGGGTTGTCTAAAGAGGGTTACAGGGGCGCTATATAACCCCATGCCTTGATCACGCAACCCCTTTTTTTTTACCTTGGGGAGCAAATCCTCAGACAAGCGTGAACTTCTAATTGACCAGGGATGTTACTAGGACACTTGTGGCCACTGTCATTAACTGATAGTAATTATGCCTCAGAAAGCCTTGGAATGCCCCATTTTTACTTCAAATTCTCTGAAATTGCACACCATGTCCCTTGACGCACCATTCCCCCGCTTGGCCACTCCACCCCTGGCTAATGCTTAATTCCCCTTATAATTTTTTCCTGGAAAAAACCCCAGGTGTACTCTTGTTAAGACCTTTGGGTCATACCAAGATTTCATAGGGATTTGAACCTTTGTTTGGAAGGATCATGTTGTTATGGTTTCTTTTTTACAGTGAAAGACAGCCAGGTATTTAAGAGCTAGCATACAACCCAGCCTTAATTATACTCACTGACAGGGCTCCATCTGTCAGTAATTGTACCTGGTACTTTGTATGATTTTAATTTGTAAATAGTTTGCTGCTGTTAGTTTATATGTCGTATTACTTGATTATATTTAGCAGATCAGTATTACCAGGGCTACATGTAGCCATTTGTAATAAACTCTAAAGGATATTTTTGCAGTTTTGTTTGTTATGCTTTGGCCGAACTACATTTGTTGAGTCTACAATGATTCCTTTTCAGTCCCAGAAGCGTGTCTTGTGTGCATTGCCAGTAAAGTGGCAGAGGCAACAGACGTGGAGACCGTCATGCCGCTGGAACAGTTCTCCACGCGGCAGGACATCAACGGGAAAATCCTCGCCGTGGACACCAGTGGACTCAGCACGTCGGTCCCTCACGGGGAAATTGTGCGGCGCTGTCTCACTGAGCTCTACAAGGACTGCGAAGCTTGGGTCATGTCCAAACACCATAGAGAAGGTGGGGACTTCTTTATTTTGCTCCCAAACAGTTACTCAAGCAACTGGATATGATTTTGGAAACAGTCATACATTTCAGACAGCCATCCAGCGTATCTTATTACCTGGATGTCTAACCTTCATCGACGTGCTTTTTATTTCCTCAACTCAATAGAAATATGATATTAGAAACAGATTTAACTATATCTATAGATCTGAAAGCTCCCATAATACTAACTTAAAGATATGTAAATAAAGAAGAGATTGTTTTGTTAGTAGAAAAGATAATGATATGCTTAACCCCACCTGATAGTAGGAAGATCATGCTTCATAGATTCAAGTTTGTTATCCCGTATTGTTATGTCTGACTCAGTAAAACTCTTAAATTTTACTTAAAACTCTATTTTGTACATTATAGTTTTGACCATACAAAAGTGAAATTGAACTTGTTGTTGTGTCAATACAGCTATGCTATACCCAAATGTGCCATCAGGTAATTTTTCAACGGCAATGCAGTAATTTTATGTGTGTGTTGGCTTCACTGCATGGATGAAGGAATATGTATCAGAAATCAAAGAAGGTGCATTTTTGCTTTTGCCTGAAATATTAACTGACTGACATATTGGATATTATCGTTTGCCAGGTAGACAGGTGGTGGCTTGCATGAGAAAGAAGTTCTTGTTTAGGAAGTAAAATGTGATACTATTTTCAAAAATCTAGATTTCATTTTTTCTGCAAAGAAAAGTTGGAAGTTAAAGTTAAAATTCTTGTCACATCCTTTGGTGCCCATCTCTGTGTTTAAAGTCCTTGGGCCACAGTTTTTTTTTAGGCAATCACTGTCACCTGCTTAATGTGCCCTCCTCTGTCTTTACAGTAATGGCATGTGGAACAGCCACAAGTCAGATTTACAAGTTTCAGCTGCCGGGAGGCAACTGGGTCCACGCCCAGACGAAGAGCAAGTTGTTCCGGAACCCAGAGACGAAGGAGCCTCAGTACATCATGTCTATGTACTCTCTCATCAGGTGATTTTATTTTTCATTACTCAGAGAAAGGATTAGAACACTGCACTGGGAATTTTCTATTTGGTCAGCTACAGACTGACTTAAAAATGTTGAAGTACAAGATACAATCGATTGTGTTAAACCTACTTTCCTCTCTGCTGCACTGTACAAAACTGTCACAGCTTGCCAAGAAGGTGTTGCATTGGCATTAATGAAAACTTTTTTAAAAAAAGGAAGTAAAACCCAACAAAATTTTGAGTCAACATTGGGACTAGACTAGCCACATTTTATATTGTTCTTCTTTGACTTTGTTTTTCCACTTACTTAGTTGCCGTGAACATTCAGACAAGAATTGGCAATGACTTATTCATTAAATGCAAGAAATTGATATTTGTGTACAGAGACAGCAATGTTCCCAACGTGCCTGTACAAGGGACCATGACTGACTGCATCCTCCAGTCCATCCTCGGATCCTCCAGCTACATCCCGGGCCTGTCCTCCACATCCCAACCATCTGTTACCGTGGCAACCAACACCAGCAGCCAAACCATCACTAACCTGCTCAGTGCTATGTCGGGTATGTTACAGTCAAGCAGTGTTCTAGCCAGCCCCAATTTTTTTCCATCCCCTGGATTTTGAATGGAAATCCTGGCAAAGGAAACCCTGACAATCCTATGGGGTCTGGGGGCATGCTTCATCGGGAAAAATTCTAAAATCTAAACCCTCTGAAATGCTATTTCCTTTATTTTGAGGGGCAAATTTTGCTAGTAGAGTCAGCTTGTTACAGTTAACATCTTTACATGCTGATTTTTGTCCATCATAGAGGACGGAATAGGCAAAATTATCGTCCGGCCCCAGCAGTAAAATTCTGTCATAGGACGGAAGGACGGATGCTGGCTAGAACCCTGCAGTCATGAGTTATAATTCTGTATCTACCAGCTTTTGTTGGCTGATTTATTTTTTGATGGTTAATATAAAAAAATAATGATCTTTTTTTCATGTTGACTTTCTTAGCAGGGGCAAAATGAAGCACAAGGGTTGATAATAAAAGGGTTTTAAATAGATCAAAAATGTGATTGATGACTAGCATTTTTTATCAGATTTTTCTCCCAGGTAAGGCTATGAGTGAGGTAATGTTGAAGCCGACTCAATCCAAACTCATGCTTGATTGACTTTATCCTTGACTCAGCAGCATGGTACATGCAAATGGCTTTCCGATTAGTATTTTTTCCAAACAAAAGTCTGTTTATTTTTGAGTACACATTGTTGTTTGAAATAGATTGGATATTTGACTAGCATTTTTCTTAAACATTTTTTCTTCCAGGTAAAGCTATGAGTGAAGTTGTTGAAAGCGACAAGCCACCCCAACCTAAACTAATGCTCGAGATGCTCATGAAGTCTCCCAAATCTTTGGAGCAGTCCAAACCAATCGCGTCCTGCGCAGATGACATCGTCGTTGCCACGGAAACAGTCGAACGGCCCAAACCTACTTGTACAGCATCCGTCGCGCCCTCGTCCCCACCTGTGTTAGAAAAGGAACCAGAGGAAGTAGAAGAGGAGAAAAAAGATGAGGATGAGGAAGAATCGCCAAGGAGCGTTGAAGTGCCTACGTCAGGTCCGGAAAAGACAACAACAACATCGACAGAGAGCAGCCCCCCGAAGTCCAGCCCGGCCGGGAGCTCTCTCACGGTGATGATTTGGATTTTATTGGAACATTCAAAACAACAGTCTATTAGTTAACTAGATCAGGGCTCGAAATACTGGGTGCATGTGCACGCAGATGCACCCAAAATTGGAACTGTGCACCCAATTTTTTTCAGTGGGTGCACAGGGTGCACCCAAATATTTTCTTACAGGTTTATGTATGTAAAGATATCAAAGTGTACTAGTATACATCATATTCTTGACATCTAAGTGTTAAAAAGATAATAAAAATGTCTGTCATAGTACTTCTTTAAGATAGCTAAGTAAGTTTTATTATTAGGTTATCACTTAAGTTTAAGTGGTGCACCCAACATTTTTTGGTGCACCCAATTCTTTAAGCTGGGTGCACCAGTGCACCTAATCCCAAAAATGAATTTCGAGCCCTGTAGATGTACATGTAGTTAACTGAATTGCACTGTTCGCCAATGTAATACCATTTGCACGGAGTCACTAACAAACGTTTGAGACAAATACAGCTCTAAAATATAACATGGATTATGTACAATTCATTAAATTCTACTAGAGTACTTATTATACATTAGATTGTTTCAAAATGGTGCTTTACCGCTACATTTAATTTACCAATAAGAATATCAACTTGTTAACACGTTAATCCGTTCTATCATTATACCTCAAATTTTCTTTTCCTTTAAAATGTGAATGTCTAATGATGGAATAGAAAATTATTACTTTTTAAGTTAGTTTTGTACTACCTGTTTGTGCTTCCTACAAATGTATTAAGCAACGTTACCAGATTGTAGGGAATTATGTTACAATTTCAAAGTTAACTCTATATCCATACACAAAATAAAATGCTTACCAACAAGCTTTCGATCACTCCTCTGATCCCTATCAAATTGAAATGACCCAAAGCCTCATCAAGTATTCAACTTGATAAGGATCAGAGGACTGATCAAAAGCTTGTTGGTAAGCGCTTAATTTTGTGGACAGATATAGAGTTAACTTTGAAATTGTAGCATAATGTTGTCTACCATCACAGATGAACTTACATTCAAACATATAATAGGGAATTTGACTTTTTCTATAGGTGTGGAGCAACCTCTTCAAGGGTCACCTGCCCCTGTCCAGCCAGCAGGAGATGGTGGTGGGGGTTCTCCACCAGCTCCACTCCCGCATGCGGAACGTGGACAAACTGAAACAACATCAGCAGGAATCCCTCTCCAAGAAGTCGCACGACATCTCGCGGCACCCCCGCCTGCACAGACTGCTCACGCAGGAGCTCAGTAGACCAGGTTCGTACGCGGACTTGTCGATGTTTGAGAGCGAGACGGTGTCCAGCTCCTGTGGAGATATCCCGAATGAGGTCTTCACGCGGGAAGATAGCATGGAGTCAGAGTCGAGCGACAGCCGAAGCGGGGACGCAACTCTCCTTCACAAGCTGCTAGAAACCAGACCGTCGATGCAAAGCCAGGACACGGAGATCCCGATAACGTCTCTGGCCAGCGGCACAACTACAACCACCACGGTCACGACGCAGTCTGTGTCGAGTATCGCCAGCCCTGCGGCCACCATGCCCACCTGGAGTACAGCTCGGTCGGGACAACAAGTTGCTGTCGTACTACCCGAGCAGCGGCATCCTCAGATGGAATGGCAGACGGACAAAGAACACGGAAAGCCTAGTGGGGAGAAGGCAGGCCCGCATAAGCCTATGCTCATGGGAAAGAACTTGGTTAGCTTGTCCGAGGAGCAGAAAATTTCCGCAGACAGCACAAGCTGCGACAGCATGTCAAGAAATGTACCGAAAATGGGGAAGGCCGAACACGCAATGGGCAAAAGGCCAGGACTGCAACCAACACCACTGAACAGACAGAACAGTGACATGTCTGTAGCTTTGAGGCAGCCGAGCTGCTCAAGTGTTAGCCCAACAGGTTCAGTTTCGTCCGCAAAGGGAATAGAGCTGACAGTTCAGGGCCTAAATCAAGGCGCTACGACGACTCCAGTTGGTGACGAGGAATTGACAGATGCTGCATTAGAGACCCCATTGCTTAGACAGCTGCTAAGTACGGACAAACGTGGCGAGAACGACGCCGGGATGACCCCCGAAGAGAGAGAACGACAACGGAAGGAAGTGCTTCTTGAGAAGATGCTGCAAGACGACGACTCGCCAAAGACCGGTGGTGCCCCCCACGTTACTGGTCAGCAGGCTACTGTCAGGATGGCAGACAGCACAAGCACAAACGGAGACCTAGAGAAGAAAGAGAAACAAGAGCAAGTCAATAAGATCTTGCAGAACCTCCTCGCTGCTACCGGCAGTGCCCCGCTAGACACCATGCCAAGCAATGTAGCCGATTGGGACGACGAAGCTCTTCTGGATCTGATAAAGCAAGAGGGAGACAGCCTGTTGAGCAATATACAAGGCGTTGGGGTTGGTGGGAAAGGTATGACAGACGTCACGTCTAGTCAGGACACCATGCAGTTCCACACGGCAGGCGGAAACGTTGGACATGTGTCAATCATGCCTTCGTCCTTCCCTCCGGCAGCTCTACCGATCACTGCCACCGCGGGGACGAACTTTAACATCGGCATACTCGGCGCCAACGCTTCCCAAAGACTCAATTCCGATCCGTCGAGCCAAGGTTCGAAAGGCATTGACAACGCGGGAGTTCCGCCGAGTTTGAGCGCTGGAAGCCTACAGAATAGCGAGCAAGTGATCGCCGAGTTGGAAAACCTTCTTGGTCTTCAAGGAAACAACAGTCTTCTTGGGACACAGCAAGGTCCCGGAGTGAGCCGTTTTAACCAGATGGGCAGTTCTGTCATGGGTTGGTCCGACCCCCCACAGGGTGGGGACCTCGTCGCCCAGCTTGAAAGTGTACTAAAGAGCGACAGTTCTATTCTATGTGAAATTGACCAGCTGCTCGGAATCGCGCCCACTGCCGGCAATGTACCGATGACTCCGGGGACGGATGGTGGGGATTTCTCCATGCTAGATGGCGGACTGGATGGTTCGCAGTCCTTTCCTCCAATGGGGCCAGGTAATGATAATAGTGTTTTATTGCAAATTCATGCCTATGAGGCTAATTTCAAGTGAATAAAATCAAATACTAACATACTAACCTGAAGTAAATAATTTAAATTCAAAGGTGAAGTGCTTGAATTATACGTAGTATTACTGTATATAGAATATGGGTCTAAACATAAGTTGCCATTATGAAATTTGACTTCGTCTTTGAAAGCAGGTGAAAATGAAGTCCTATATTTTCTTTGATAGGTTGATGGGATGATCTCAGTAGGAAGTGTATCTTAAAGTTTGTGTTCTTTTAGCAATGAAAAGCTTGGTGTGATTTCAGACACTCTTTCGAATAGTCAGCGTCAAATCTGGGACATTCACAAATGAAAGGTCAATGTTTCCACTGCATTCGTTGTGCACTGCTTACAACTTCTCTCATGAACAGGTAGCGACATGGGGGTCGGCCAGTCTGTTTTGGGTCCAGGAATGGTTGGGCCGGACCAGGATCCCAGCCAGGTCCCCTTGTCTCCAGTGCGAGGCATGCCACCCAAGCAAATGCCAAACATGGGCATGGTGAGTACATACTGTTTCTTTACAACTCAGTTGTTCTGTTTGGTTACAATACTTCCCTTGGGAAAGAAATACATTTTGTGAAATTTTCTCTTAGTAAATAGGTGTGGGTCAGTCGACTGAACACACGTATGTCACATCTTCAGAAAGGAAACTGGAGCTGCACAATTTCTTTGAACAGATTTTATTCAATCCCGCACTCAATGGGCTGTCCCTTGATTGGCTAAACCACCATCGGCACTATGGCACCTCATAAAAGCCTGCATGCCTTGATCAAAATTCACCTGTCTGAATATGCTAATTTCAGCCCAGCCACCAAAGTGGTCACATCAACAAAACATGTTAAGATTAGTCTATGGGAACAATGCATCATGCAGCTCCAATATATATATCCTTAAGTAGTACCTGTTTTCTTTGCATGTATTTATTAAGAGAACAGCTTAAGAAGGTTTGATGTTGCCTTGGTCAAGGTTTGTGCTCTCCAAGCAAGTTTTACCTTACTTGTGATGCAACTTGATTTATGTCAAATGCCTCCTTACTTTGTACAGCAGCCCAACAGAAGTCTGCCGCAGGGACAGCCCAAGGTGCCCAACACAACCTCCTTCCCTGCTGGTGCCAATCGACCCAGCATGCCGCAGCAGCAAGCAATGGCGATTGCCAGGAGCCAGGTAATGGCAAGAGAGAAGACAGTCACAGTTTGTCATTTTAACAAGAGTCTGCAAATATTTTAAAACGTCATAATATCGCAGAATAGTGTAAAAACTTTTCTTCCAACTTACAAGTAGATGTGCTATTCTTATGTACAAGTTGATATTAAATTATTCAGACGATAGTTATCATAGCTACATACAGCCAACACGTACACTGCCCCTTTCTCCTAGAGGTCAATCAAACAGCAGCCAAAATTGGACTTGTGTAACCCTCCATTTCATGAGGAATTCGGTGACAGCCTGTCAAACCAGTCAAACCTTTGGTCAATCAGCGGTTGCAGGCTCTTTTAGAAAGGTGGTGTAAACCGTATGCTCCATTGTTGTTTTCCAGAGCAACAGCCGCCCCATGATGCCGCACACGCAGCAGCAGCTGTACAACATGCTGCAGAGGCGGCAGTCCCAGCTGCTGCTGCAGCAGAGACAACTGCAGGCCCGGCTGGCTGCAGCCGGCGGGAACTACCGCCTCACCAACCTTAGCAACGAACAGCGGCTGCAGCTACAGAGGATCCAGCTACAGAGGAGACAGGCACAGGCACTGGCAGCACAGGCTCAGGCACAGGTCTGTAGAAAGAAAACTATCCCTCACAAAGCTCTGTCTTACAGTAGACACATATTAAATGATACAGAGGATCCAACTACAAAGGAGACAGGCCCAGGCCCTAGCAGTACAGGCTCAGACACAGGTCTGTAGAAAGAAAACTATCCCTCACAAAGCTCTGTCTTACAGTAGACACATAATATAAATGATTCAGAGGATCAAGTTACAGAGGAGACAGGCCCAGGCCCTAGCAGTACAGGCTCAGGCACAGGTCTGTAGAAAGAAAACTATCCCTCACAAAGCTCTGTCTTACAGTAGACACATAATATAAATGATTCAGAGGATCCAGCTACAGAGGAGACAGGCCCAGGCCCTAGCAGTACAGGCTCAGGCACAGGTCTGTAGAATGAAGAAAAAAATGAAAAAATTGGCACAGCTTTAATAAGAACTTCTGTTACTCATTCACTCACTATCCATTGTTAAAGAGTCGATTTAGTTCAATTGAAAATGGAATTTAACAAATTCAGACAGGTTTGACATCAGAAAAATACACCGTCAGGAGATAGATTGGCAAATGATTCTGGCTGTCCATCACAAACTTCATCCAATAAGAACATGGTATTTAATATACACTTAGGATACTGGCATTTTCTTTTACATTTTGATGCCTATCAGACATCTCCCTAAGACATTCTGGCTAGAGTGCTGCTTCTTGCCACTATTCCATGGTAGTTAGCAGTTTCATCAAAGAGAGAGTGTGTTGCATATCTGTCAAGTACATTTATGTTTTCATTTGCATTATATGTTTGACAGAGAATGGCAGGGCTTTGCTAGTAGTCCTTTTCTGACGATTCTCTCTTGACTTTGCAGGGAATGGGGTCCAATCCGTCAGCAGCTCCACACATGGCTGGCCGCCCCAACAACCCTCTGAACTTCCCCAGCGGTGGTGGTGGGGTAAACTTTCCCCAGGGGGGTGGGGCTGGCATGAATATGGCCCAGCCTGGCAACACAATCGGTGTGCAACAGGGAGGTGTTAATCTTCCCCAGGGTGGTGGTATGACCCGCCCTCCAGGTGCAAATGCTGGCATGAACTTTCCCCAGGGCGTAAATAGCAGCTTGAGCCATCCCCAGAGTGGTAATGGTGGTATGAACCACCCCCAGGGTGTAAACACAGGCATTCCCCACACCCAGGGAGTCAACAGTGGCATGACCCGCACCCAGGGTGGCCAGAGCAACATGAGCTCCCAAGGCTCGGTCTTCCCATCACAACAGGGTGGCAACATTAACCAAGGTGAGATCTTTTGATAGATAGAATTAAAGTTTTTATATAATGTAGTAATTGTGTCTAAGTTTTAGGAGCAATATGTTGGAAGCACTTACTATGTTGCTTTTTATTTTACAGAAAGCTTTTTGCTTCTTTCGACAATACACTATAAAGTGTTGTCTACTGAGATTTGAGTGTGGTTTTAGAGAACTGATACTTATAACTTTTAAACTAATGGCAAAATTAAGATCAAAATTGAAAGGGCTTGGCAGATGTTCACTGATTCAAGTAATGATGAAGAAGGAAAAGATGTACAGTGTCCAGTGTTTTCATGATAGATAAATAGTTTTGTTTCATTTTTGATGTCACTACAAGTCCGGAAAAACACCCGAAATCCAGAAAACTTAATTGTAATGACATAGTTTGAGAATGACATCTGATACACTAAAAGTAACTTGAGAATATGACATAATTTAATGATAATCTATGATTCTCTTCTCTACAGGTTTTCAAGCCAGACCAGGCATGTCCGGGCAGCCCCCCCAGCTGCGCGCCCGGATGGTACGGCCCGCCAACCTGTCCATCAACCAGCAGATGATGGGCTCCAACATCAGGGGTCAGAACGCAGGCATGATGTCACCCAACGCCATGACCTCACTCGTCAGCATGACCCCTGGCCCCATCGTTTCGCCCAATCAGGTGGCTCCGCCGAACCAGATCTCGCCGTCGGCTCAGTTGATGACGTCCAAAACGATGTCAATGCAGTCAACCAATCAAATGCCGGGAATGGGTCCACCGCTAATGTCGCCCAATCAGATGACAGCTCCAAGGTCAAGGACACCGTCCAGCCCAGGGATGACATCACCCATCTTGATGACATCACCGAACCAGATGGTGCCGCCCAATCAGATGGCAGGAAATCCTGTGACATCACAGGGCGGAATGGTCTCTCCTTTGACACCTCGGATGCCTTATGGACAGGTGCTCTTACTGGTTTTCATTTAGCAACTTTCAATTTAAATCATCTATGATTCAATGCAGAAAACAGCCTATGAAGGTTTTTTTCCAGAAATAACAAGGCATTAGAGGTGGTGAACAACCCCTAATCTGATTAAATTTGGCTTTATATGTTGGCCTACCCAACATTCTGATGCAGATCATTTAAATCAGTGATGAAAATAAGATTTTCAGATATGACATCGTTGTTCCAATGAAACCAACATGCATGTACCCACGTATTTGATGCTTCTTATGACATCTTTCTATTGTAAACCTTAAATGTTATAGAACACCCTTAAGATGATGTAGAGGTTACACAAGATAAAACTCAGTTTACAGCAGAATGAAAAATGTATTTTCTTTCTCGTCAAACAGATGGGCCCTACAGGAAGTTCCATGATGCCACAACGTCCTTCCAACATGCACAGCATCCAGCAAGGTGAGACATTCCTAACAAGTTAGATTGACAGCATTGAAATTACAGTAGCGGCATCTTAGTATATGCAAATAGCTTTATGGCAAGAATGTGCAATAATCTTATTGTTATTATGGCTAATTCAGCAAAACTATATGATGTATTTTGGTTAAACTGTTAATTTTGATTTCAATTACAAAAATTATTTTGGTCAGGTCTGGGAGTCTTGCTAATTTATTGTTTAACCATTATTTTCCAATATGATGATTTGAAAGGATTCTTCACATTGAAGAACACACATTGTAAAAAAGAATATCCCTCATTCTTGCTAACTAGGCATGTACAATGCATTAAGGTCTCTATGTAATTAAAAAAGTTCACAATATGTTTTGTCTTTACCATGTTAAACAGGTGGGTTTTCAGGACCACATCAAGCCCAGATGGCTGTACCAGTGTCCCAGAACTCCTTACCAAGGATGCAGCAGCGTTCTCCCATGGGCCAGCCACGACTGGGCCAGTCAGCAATACCTGGTATGGTACAACTGTCACCGAGACGGGCACAGGCACCGCAGGGCGTGGGCCACTCTGTGCAAGACAGGAACCAGGACTTTTCAATGGTACGGACAGAGCAAGATAGATTGACTGGATTTAGAGAATCTTAACACAACCATTTTAACACCCGTGACAGTTTTGTAGCAGTGTTTTGAAAGTAACTGTCCTTGTTTTTAGGTTAGATCCAGTAACATTAGCTACTAAGAAATTCAATATTGAAATAGTATTTATTATATATGTTTGTTAGTTAGTGGACTGAATAAAGTATCAATTTATATATTATTGTCAAAGATAGGCTTTGATCAGTCACAAATTTATCATTGTTAATATTTACGATGATCATGACTGAGCCATTTTATTTTTACATGTCACTTTAAAAGTTTAGAAATGATTGTAACTTCAATAATTGTTGATTCAGCAAGTGGGTTAATCTCATTTCTTTTATTATATGATAATTCCAGAACATGCTTTTTCTTTGTTGTTTTGCATTTTATATTCCTAATGAAATGTCTTGTGAAATGAAGATGTTTTAAGTCTAAAAATGGATTCCTCACATATACATGTATTCAACTTGCTTCTGTCAACAGACAGGTTGTGCAGTATTTCAGTAAATGACTTAATCTTGTCTCTTTTATTCCAGAACAACCAAATGAATCAGGGGAATGCAGGAGGAATGGCACAGTCGCCCTTCAACCAGCTCTTGTCCCCGACATCCTCCGGTCCTAATCAGCTCTTGTCCCCAGTGTCCTCTGGTCCTGGTCAGCTCTTGTCCCCAGTGTCATCAGTAGCCCCCAGACCCAACTTCATGCCATCTGCTGCTACGTCGAGCAGCAGTCAGATGCAGTCATATGCTGGTAAGTCATGACTTGTATTTGAATTGTTGTCCGTTGTTATGACTATGTAAAGACAACTTTAAGTTGGTGTGCTACCTTGATTATAACTTGAAACCTCACACCTTTTTGTGTATAGGACTGTGCCAATCTTTGTTTCTATAGCTCACAGAGCCACAAGAAGGCCAGTGTTCTTGATAGGGTAACACAAATTAATACAGTCAAACCTGTCTATGGCAACCAATCATAGAACTTGAAAAGAAAATGGTCACTGCAGACAGGTGGCTGCTATATATAGGAATCTTGATTGTAGTAACTGTAGAAAAATTATCTGATTTAAAGGACCATCAAAAATAAGTCTCAAAGGCCAGGCAGTCCCTTTACAGACTCAAGACAGCCCCTAATGCAAGTTGTAGATGATGAACATTTTTTTTTCTCCACCATGCAGTTGCCAGAGCGGGAATGTCCCTACCGACAAGCACTGGAATGATCAGTCCCCACGGGGGGCCTTCCAAGGGTCAGTTTGGGGCCGACGCCCTCATCAGGGACTCGAGCGGCCCTCTCGGGCTGACCTCTGATTCAGGTAGCTCTCTTGGTGAATCAGGATGCTCACAAAGTGACTTGAAGGTATGCATGTGGTGATCTGGACCATGATTCGCTAATCTCTCCCTCTCCGTATGCACCCTTTTGATGATGACACTGTCAGTTGATTTGATTCAAGTTTGGGTTGGGGACTTGATTTTGTGGTAGGACGCACTTGACGTGTTGTTTGAGTCCATTGAGCCCACTATTGAAGAAAAGGTGAACATAGGCCCACTTTACATGTTGAATTTTGCGATATTGGACTGTGTCCGATTTTTTCTGTGATGGAAGTGAGTCAATAATGATGTTCCTATCATCAAAAGGGTGCATTCCAGCCAACAGTCAGTGGTAGCTGTGATCTGCATGCGCATTTTTGTCCCAGACACCCTACTGCTGCTATATGTCTACATGTATGAGGGACTTGTCGGCAGTAGTTGTGTCAATGGTGTAGCCTGAGTACCATCCTCCATAGTGCCCGCTGGCTTTCGCTTGCTAACTCCGTGGTTAGCAAGTGAAAGTATTGAGCCAGCGAAGCCCGGTACTCAGGCTGTCATTGGTGTCCTGATACAGTTTTTGAATCATTTAACTTCTGTCTGCTTCATGTTAAATGTTGGGTTGTCCCCCCCCCCCCCCCCCCTTTCCCTTGCATGATTTTCTGTGAATCAATCTCTAATGATGGTGTACTTGTGGATGTGAGTGAGGTATTTGCTTTTTTTGTTTGTATTACTTTTAAGTTTCTGTTGTTTTGTGCCATGTTTCTTTGTGTCAAGTAAATGTAACAACAGAGAGAAAAAAGTTTATGAGGGATCATGGAATTACTATTTACTTGTCATAGCACAAGGGAGCTGTGAGTAAATATAGTTGCATTGTTCCCTATTCAAAATATATTTCTCTCTGATGTAATTACAACTTTGCAAAATGGTTGTTGTAACCGTACACATGTACATGTATCTTTTCACTATTTTTGATATAAACAATTGGAAAATATTTTGGACCTATTCGGTCATAAAGGGAACAAAAGATATTATTGTTCCTGTCAAATTGACAAGTTTTTCTACGAAACATTGTGTCTGGTGCGTTCCTGTCACATGTCAGTGACATTGGCCTGTAGTGCTGTAATATGAATTCTGGATTCACATATATACAGGAGGTGATAAGAAGCAGTAGTAGTGGAAACGGAGGCAACGATGGGATGAAGGTATGGACTTTTCATTGTTTCGCAGAGAAAATATTGTGCATATTATGTTGACAATATGATTGAGTTACACATGGCATAATTAAATGAGGTGATATTGATGACTCTCACTCAGACTGTAAAAGTACACTGGGACACTATGAGTGAAATTCTAGTTGCTTTAACTAAGGAGTTAGCTGCATGATTGATCAAAAGATTTTTATACAAAATGATCATATAACTATCATATTAAGAGAGTTGCATGCAGATCAAATAACTTTTTTATTGACACAACAGAAGTGTTTCCAAGAGGTTTTACTCTACAACTATAAATAAAATGTGTCCAGTATGCAACCATCACTGTATCTGTTCGGGTGTGACTGCTAGGCCTTTGTAATTGATGAAACGTTTAGGGGGTCTGGTCTTTAAGTTTTATAAAATTTATCAGAAACACAGAGTCAAACCAATCGGATTACTATTTGTGAGCCGTGTGTATTCGACCTATTGCTATACTCTAGTATCAGATAATACATGGTGCTTCTATGTCAGTTTACAGTATCTTGTCATGTTCAAAATGAAAAATAAAGATTAAAGAGTGTGTTGAAGTATATAACAATCTTTGCTGTTTGTTTCACAGCAACAAACCAGCTCACCAGAAAGTGAAAAAGAGAACAGCCTACTACTCAAACTACTAATGGACTAGCTATCTGATATAGGAAACAACAGCTGTCATCTTCATGTGCATTTTATCAACTTTATACCCTACGCAATGCAGAGAGTGCAAGTTAAGTCCAGTAGCATTGACTTAATTAGTTCAATAATATTTACTTTGTTGTAGAGTTGTAAAGGAATGAAGTTGTAAGTTTAAAGTACATATTATGTTCTTTCAGTCTGTAATAATTATAATTACAAATTTTACATCAAGTCTTTTTAATTTCTAATTGTTATATGAAACTTCAAAGATGCTGCATAAAGGGACAACAACTAACAACTCGGGCCCAAGCTATGGTATTATACAGCCTGAATGCTCCTCACCTGGTCTCAGTACTGAACATGCATTGCAAACTTTAGCAGCACGCTCAAATGTACAGTTAAGACTGACCTACAGGAAGTAATAGTTTGACCTACAGGAAGTGAAAAAAAGGTTGACCCCGGGAATGTGAACATGAAGTCAGGAAAGACCTGCTTAAACTGGTGTGAAATTATCAACTCTTATCAATAAGAAACTGATGGCAAGTGTTGGAATAAAATTTGATTATAATATTGGAAATGCCTTGTACAAGAACACTAACTTTCACTATGTCATAACATAATGATACAAATGTAGCAACTTCAACTTAACAATTTAAGAACATGTATATCAAGCACAATATACGAATATGATACAAGAGGCTTTTAAACATGAATGCTGTAACATCTTAAGAAGAACTTAGAGCTCCATTTCAGGAGGGGTCGCATGTTTTGTAAATTTCTTTGATAATGATAATGTTCAACATTTATACTTTGGTGTAATCACAATGGAAGTGAAATCAACTGTTCAACATTAACAATGATCTTTCCTTTGTTTTGTCATTGATAGTTTTCATCATTACATTTCAACAAAACAGGCGAGCATAATAAGAATCAAAATCAGCTTCATTTGTGATAACATACTGAACTAAGAGAACTCTGTACTATTAGAGTTCAATAACTTCAACCTTTAAGAAAACACAACTAGCCGTAACTAACTTCAAATGACTAACTCAAGGGGTCAACCGCATAGTTACACTATATAACTTCCCGATGGATGTAAAATGGTACCAGGTCTAGCCATGGTATCTCTATTTTCATGAAAAATTGTAAAGATCTGTCTAATATGAAACTGAAGTCAAAACTGTAGAAGAAATCCCCCTTGGGCTATTCCATATTGGAAAATCAGGCAGGGGGGCATGTTTAAAAAGTCATCTTTAATGAGTTGATATTCAGTTCCTTGTACATCTGTATGACTTAAATTTCCCTTGATTTATGATTCTTGTCCCCCTTGCACTGATTGAATGGAGTAGCCCACAGTGTATGTGCCTGTCACCGATAGTGATATTAATGTATGCTCGCCAAATGTGTATAGTATAAGACTTTATACATTGTGTGGGTTGTTGCCGACATGAATTGCTAATACCCAACACTACCGGGTGGTTTCAGTGATGTTGGTAATTATTCAAGTACCTTCGAGTTCTTGTAAACTGGAGATAACCTGTTTTTGATTTCATGCTGTCGTTTTGTGTAGCCTATAATTATCCAAGATTGACGTTAAAAGGATACATACAGCCCTCTCTCCTATGGAGTTGCCAAAAATAGAGATGATTATCATAAGAGGATCATCTCGGATATGTTAACAGAAAGTCCAACTTTTTATTAAGAAAAAACTAGCACACAAGAAAACTACTACAATCTCCCTGAATACTGTCTTCAGGTTGGTAAGTCGGTAGACAACAAGTTCTCTGTACACAGTCATTGCTTTAATACAGTAACCAAAATCTTTTGTAGGTATAAATGCACTGGCTGTGTACAGAGATTTTTGTTACCTACCACAATCGACCACAGAATGACAAATTTTCTACCTCTTCTTTCTACAAAGTAACGCACACTAATTGTAACCTTCTTGGTCTATGTGCTCAAAGCACCTTCAATTATTAGCAAATTTCGATCATGTTTTGACTATATGTCATACAACAATAGTTATATTATTGCAATTCTATCAGCACCACAGCTGTAGTGCTTTCTCACCACTTATTGTTTTCTTTTTCTAAAGCCAAATAACACTTAGGAAGGCCTGTTTTGCAACTTAATGTCTTCTTTTAGGCTTTTTGTATAATTGTGACATACTGAAAAGAGTTTGTTAATGAATAACATTTTCTTGAAAGATATGAAAAACTGATTTGTTGCTTATGGGGAGATGTAATGTTTTTGTTCTGTCCAAATTGTACATAAATATACATTTTAGTCCAGAACATTTGAAAAAACAATGTAGTATCACTTACTCTAGTTATTTCTGTAATAGAAATTCAAGATGAATGTTGTATGGTGATGATTTGTATGATATGTAAAACGCTTTGTAAATTTTCTTGTTTCTTATTCATAATGACAAGTCCCTCTTTAATGATTGTGTACGTAACTCCTTTTGCTTCTCGCAATTAAATGGCACAATTCCTTGTTTGTATATATCTGTATGTACATCTTAGTAACGATTTGGAAAGTGTGTTAAGTTGACGGTACAAGAAGGAAAAAAGGAAGGCCTTAAGCTCTTGTGAGTAGAAGTCGTGATTTTTCTTTGTTCAGTGGCCATTTACTGTTAGAATTGGTTTTACAATTCGAAATACCATTGTTTGCTGTTGGTACATGCTACTAGTATCTGTTTTAATGCCCTGGTAGAAAATAATACATATCATATTCATAAGGTCAGAAACTTTCATTCATATACTATCAATTCCCCCCATAACTTTTAGGTCCTTGGCTGTACAATGATATATGTC
Organism: Branchiostoma floridae; assembly: GCF_000003815.2. Classification (NCBI taxonomy): domain Eukaryota; kingdom Metazoa; phylum Chordata; class Leptocardii; order Amphioxiformes; family Branchiostomatidae; genus Branchiostoma; species Branchiostoma floridae. The sequence goes on from NC_049995.1 coordinate 2,990,601, forward strand.
ATTTTTAGACCTCTTTACAAAAATCGTGTTTGATAACTAACACAATCTTTGATGTGAAGTCTGCGTTTTGTCTTGCATATCAAGCTTTTCATATACAACAAATTGAAGACACTGCCAAGTCCTTTCGTAATGTTTGTAAAATCTGATAACATTTTACAAAATATCGTTTCAACATTTTATTCTCATATAAGTCACAGCTTATGCCAGTAGATGTTTGTTGAAAGAATATGTTGGTCTTGCTGATTTTGTATATGATTGTATAGGTGTTGAGGTGTAGGCTAACAGACATGTAAGACTGCTGTGCAAGGGCTATTCAGATGAAGGTGTGTGATACTGAAGAAAAACGTCTTAACCCACTCATCCATATACAGTGGAAGCCGCTTAATTGCACACCCAATTTGCCAGCGAATCCCGTGCAATTATCCGGCGTGTGCGATAATGCGAAGTTACCCAGTTTGACCGCACAGCCACGGGATTTTGGGATCCCGTGCAATTGACCGAAGTGTGCGTTTATCCGACGTGCAATTAACTGGCTCCCACTGTACATTGTATAATAGGGGGGAGACTGCAGTGTGTCAGAATTAGTGATCCAACTTGTAGCGTTTGTGATCAGAGTCCCTGTCGACAGTCTCTAGGTTGCGATCAGGATCTCTGCCCGATCAATCCGTATGACTGGCAATTGTACCAGCAGTCATCCTGATGAGAGTTTCTGTTGTCAGAGACTCACCATCACTATCCTGTAGAAACGTCAATTCTGTCAGATTGCAGTCTACACCGTAACATATGCTTGTACCTAACATATACAATCATGCATAAATGCTTCTTACTTTCACTACAATGTTGTCTCAACTTGTATTCTGACAATGTAAGAAGAAGTTGACTTAACCTACCCAGTGGTGACACATCACACTATCTAGTGAATAACGAAAACCAGTACATGCATTGTTTTGGTGAAATACTCCGTTATAGATCCTTCTGATTGTATTGTACATGTACATGTAATTACATATTGTGTATGATTTTTCTTTCTGAAACTGTAAAACAATTTTATCTACTTGTGTACAGACGTGGTTCAAGTATGCTGCCTTGAGGGACACAGTGCCAGCTGAAGTTTTCACTGAAAGAATTATCAATGGCAATTAATAATAGCATTGTATGATGTATAAGTTAAATTTTGACATTTGATATAATCTACATGTATGAAGTACAAAGTCATAATTCAATCTGCATATTTGAACTACTTGCGTCTAAGACAATTTGGTTTATGATTGTTTAATATTTTCGTTTTATGATAACTGTGTACAGTGACATTCTTCTCAATGCTATTCAAAACCTATGTTAAATATAAGCTTTGTATTATTACTTTCTCCAAAATGTAAACCAATGTAGGATCATTTAAACGTGTATAAATTGTAAAAGATGGAAAATGAAATGACTCCAGAATGGACTGTAAACATGACTGTATTAAATGTTTGTGGGCAACAACATGTTTTTTTTTTGTTCGTCGCTTGCTTTTGTCGATAACATCGTTCCCGTATATACCGTTGGCAATGTCATTTTTATCTTGGAGGCTTAAATTCTTATAGTGTACAAACAAATGTATCCATACTCCTAGTAGATTTGTTGTTTTTGTCAAGAGTGAAATGTAGTAGTGACATTTCTATTTAGACAATTATTTGGAATCCAGTTCGTCGTCAATTGTACTCAAGAACAGTTGTTGCAAATTTGGCAAACGGCAGAAAATTAATGCGCGCGTGGATCCCATCCTTATAATCAAATCAATGTTGAGGACCGGACAGAGAGTAAACATAAGGGATGATACATATATTTTTAACACATTTTCTTACATAACATTGGCAAGCAAAAAGGTGAACGCCAAATTTCGCCATAGATAGTCGTGACTGGAAACACGTATTTTGCATTTAGCTGAGAGTGGATAAGTGGAAAATTTAACATGCCACTGAACTATGAACGTCCCACTCTACTATTACACTTCGGGCACCAGGTCTCTGTCAAGACCACTTGGGGGATTAGCTAAAACTCGCAGTGTGTTGTCTGAAGTGGTCATTGATACAGTTCCCCAGAAAAACGGATACTCAGTGTGTTCTTAAACCACCGGCCCATTTCTTCTGGATTATCGAAATGCATCAGATAGGATTATGATTACTGTAACCATTGTGCACTGTTTCTGTATCAGATAATTATCACAAAGCAGCGTGTGCATGTCCCTGTAGCTCATCTGGAAGTAGCCTCACCGTTGAGCTTTTGGTTCCAATTAGTTGATAGGCCCCGGTTAAACCCTGGATAGGACATCTGGGTTGGGGCTGCACCCGGCCCGGGACGTAAAATGGGAGTCCCGTGCCATGTGAGGTGCATTCAGCACGCTAAACGGGAAGGGCTGTAAGGTCTAGGTCCCAATTCCCAACCCGGCGCCCGGCCGGATAGCTTTCGGAAACGAAAAATATGACGAGAAAGGCAAAACACACACACACACAGAGCTTTAAAACATAGTCATAGTATATTTTGTGTATATTCCTCAGTAAACACTTTTATTTTTTGTTTCCGCAAACATCCTGGCCGGGTCCCGTTTCAGAAATGGCACCCAGGCCTTAACTTACAGAAACAGTACTGAAACCTGCTCACCAATGTGCCACTACAAGGGGAAATTTACTACAAATGTGTCAAGGGCAAGTCCACCCCCCCTGGCGGTCAAAGTTGTCAACAAAGTAGTTGACCTGTCAAAGGTAATGATGACGAATGAGACACTTCAGCCTTCTGAGTCACGTAATATTTACTGATCCGAACGGCAACGTTTATTGCACTCCTCTGTTTTAAGTCTTTCTTCTTAGCCGCTGATTGATAGGACCTGACGTTACAAACGTCAAGAGATAAGTCATCTGACATTGGAAAAAGGATTAAGGTTTTGAATGCTCAAAGATCAACAAGTTTGTCGTAGTTAAAGGGGAATTCCACCACAGAAGCGAGTGGTATTTTCTGATAGATTATATCTAATATGCAAATTCAACCGACTTTGGGCTAAATAACCTCACTGTCTTTTCGGCGAAAATAATTTTCTAGATCTAAGTACCCCCATACGGATCCGCTTCTAATGTACTGTGTCGAATATGATTTTGCCCACTTCCCTCGCACTTTCTTGCCAAGGGTAGTCGGGGTAAGCTTTACGAAGCAATTTAGTGACTATCCCATATTCAAGCTAAGGAGATACAGAAAAGTTTTAACACTATCCCATCTTGGGATACAGAGATTTGGGCACTTAAGTATAAGACGTTGAAAGTACTAGTATAGGTCAACGCAAAATGGCTGCGCCAAAACTCCTTGTCTGACTGTATGACCGACGTCGGGAACAATTTCCCGCTTCTGGGGTGGAATACCCCTTTAACAAGAAGTTGGTTTTCCTTGGAAAGCTAAGGGCGGATTTGCCAAACAAACAAAGTCATTATAATTATCTGGCTTATTTGGATAGGATAAAGATTACAGGATTTGCGGTTGTAAGCTCGGATTTCTGTTCTGTGGTAGGATTAAGGGTTTAGGATTTATGTATTGATCTATTTGTCCCTGTGTGTGGCACAAGCGCTAGCGGTACCTCAACCTCGCCGTTTGGCCGTTTGGATCAAACTCCGTGGATCCGTAGGCCCGAATTCGACCTCAGACTCCGACAAGTTGTAATACCCCTGTCACATTTGGCGAAATCGATCGGACGACGATTCTGTGACAATTACCCGAGTCTAACTTATGATAATAACTTTATTGCACAACAATTGTACAAGATACAAAGTATGGCTTATATGTGACAGGGACGGTTTTCAGGTGAAAAATACGCACAACCCTCTGTCGATCTTAGATATGGCCAATCTTCCATCGATACGCCCGAAGATCGTGGATAATGTGACAGGGGTATTAGGGATGGTATTCGTCATTTTGGATGGTGACGTAAAGCCAGAGGCCCGGTTATTGAGGGACCGTACGCCCCAAGCGTTAAACATCTGTACGTAAAAGAACCCAACACACTTACCTCTCAAATGTAAGCCGATTAGCATTAAAGAAATACAAATTTCTCTAGTTGAGTTTCTAAAATAACTATCAGGCAGTGCAATCTTAGTCTGAAAAAACAACGTGTACAACAACACGTCTGCTTGGTGATCATGCCCTACTCAGCACTGCAATAGTACTGGCGCCGTCATCCTCTCCTGTTGCCACGCTCCACCGCCTCGCGAAGAGGCCGCACGAGAGGCACCAGCCTTTTCACGGGCAGCCACGAGAGGTGGCGGCTTTTCACCCCAACACGGATCTTTGCTCTTCACTCAAGTGACGCTGCAATCAAGTAATATATGTTTTTTCCACCGTATCACCGTATCAGGCATTAGCAGAAACTACAAGACAACCAGACTCTTTTACCACAGCGAAAGAAGTCAAAACAACACCTCTGGTTAAAGAAGACCAACATCTTGGACTGTTTGGACGTCGTGCGAGTTTTCGAAAGATTTCTTGGCGAGGGAGCTGGTGAAAAACCTGGTTTACGATTGTTGGAATCTAACTCAATCTAATCTGGACTTCTGGCGTCCGCCATGGATGGTAAAGAGAAATACAAGATGGTGCGGAGATGTTTCTCGGTTGGATCCATCACGAAGATCTTGCTCTGTTTTACTTTCTTGGTGATTTCAAGAAGAGGTGAGTAGATTTTATTTGTTATCGCTTTTAAGATTTGACCATGAGAATGCAGTAGACTACTTGCGTCACGTTTAGCGCCTTGTTACGTACGTCGTACGATAGTCGCACGATCACAAATTGGTGACG
>NC_049995.1:2995741-3100998 GCF_000003815.2 Branchiostoma floridae
CATACATGATAAGAGATATCACAGAAGCGGTGCAAAGTGTTGTATTTATCTATTATGAGGTGCTTGCATGTCCATGAAAAAGATTGTCAACGTCTTTGTGCTTCCTTGTAAAAATGTAACGTGAATGGTAGTGGCAAGCGTACACAAAATTGTTCCGAAGAATCAAAGCAATTACCGTACTGATAGTGGAATGTTTTAAGAATATGCTTATACTACTCTATTTGCTTGTTTTAGCCGACATAGAGTTGCGGGCCTAAAATCCTGACGAATTTAGTTTACATTGACCTAAAAATTTGACAACCATGGTATGTCAGTTAACATGAAGACGGATTACCCGTTGTTATTTGTCACAGTTTGACAGGCATGGCAGCCACGTATTCAATCAGACGTCACGAAGTCGACATCAAAAAGGCCAGTCATATAGAAAATATCTTTTCATGATTTTAGACCTGATTGGGCGGATCTTTTTAAAGTTTTTTAAGGTTTGTATATCTTTAGTACGTCTGACTTGATTACATTGATTTTTTAAAAACCAATTGAAGTATCAATTTTGACTGTAGGGAGTGTTTTCCTAGGATTGTTCCTAAGAAAAAGACAAATGTATAGAGTGAACATGATATGATATGATACACACAAACATACATTAAAAAACGAAGGTATCAAATGCTTGTACAAATTTCCTCCCAGATTCCATTGGGCGTCGGTAAAGATGAAACGAATTCCTAGCGGTGCATCTGGGTCTCTCCACACAATGGTTAAGGCAATCTTGGTGGGGCGAATTTGTACAAAAAGGAAGTACAGTACATATACCATTACATTGAATACAGTATTCACGAGCTTTTTCCGGACTGTGAAACATGAACTTAAAACCAGACCATGAGAGGCGTTGTACATGCTAGCTGCCAAGATGTTACCGACCTTAAATACCCAAAATGTCCCGTTAACGTTTGACGCTTTTTTCAATGTTTTTGTTTTCATCTCAATGACTTGTATCCTCGAAGCATAATGACTATGCAACAATCTAGACTTAAAAGAAAGGTTCCATTTGACCTCCTGATATTTTTATTTATCAATGGGATTGTGAACAAGAAAGATTTATTGCTTTCTTTTACGGCAAGATAAGAAGAGTATAATCCAAACGTAATCCTCTTCATCTACAGGAAAGTGTCCTCATGTGTTTACAAAACGCGCCATTTTGTTTACTGGAATGTGAGCATCAAAGTACATAAGTACTTCAATGATTCAGTCGTTACACGTTTTACCATTGGTTACTAGCAATGGCAAAGTCATCATTTGCAAAAAAATGATTGTGGCTGCCTTGACTTCTCAATACCAATAAGCGAATTACTTGCAAAGTGTATACATGTAATGTTGTGTACAAATGTGGTGGCATGCATATGCAGAACAAGGTGTCATCTCTGAAAGTAATGTTGCAGCCCGTTCTGTGTCCTTGATGTGTGGCTATAGTCATTTTAAGAATGTAGATTCTGAAGTAATTTTTCACCTAGTTCAAGGCGTAGGTATTGTTTTCGTTTGTTTGTTTGTTTGTTTGTTTGTTTGTTTGTTTGTTTGAAGTGATATGTGTTGAACATTGTTTCTGCTGGCCCGGCTCCAAGTTTGTTCCCGGGATGAGTTGTAACCAGAGACTAACAGGATGCGAAGGCTGATCTGGCCTACATCAGAATGTCTTAAGAAAGCTGGCAGGAAGTGAACATTGGCACATGGCCAAAAGTTGGGAACCCGAGGAGGGCATGTACCCGAGAGTGTAGAATGAAATGTGTAAATTAAACGAGGTTGTGCAATATTTTTCAAGAAATTAACAAAAGCTTTCTGCTATTCATTTGTGTGTGATGTGTAGAAAAAAAGTGGAATAGAGGGTGATCACCCGAAAGTAAGTCGTTGTAATCAGATCTGTGTTCTTAACGCGTGGCTACTGTCATTTGAACACTTTAGGCATGATTTGTTGATTTGTGGAGTGGTGTACAGGGTCCTACATTTTTCTGGTACTCTCTTTACCTCAATGGCTTTCATGACTCATCGACGGACCCTCAGCCGGGGTCTTGTTTATGTGTTGCCATAGCAACAGCGCCATAAGGGAGCCAGGCTTAAGAGTGCTTCCTGTCACCCTAAGAAATTGTAATACTGATTAATGTATATATTTTCCTGCTTTTTTGGTACTTCCTTATAATCATCGCTCTTTGCGGCAACATGAAAGACTTCCAAAATCATATCCAGTTGCTTGTCAATGAGTAACTACTATTTGTCGTAAAAGCTAGATGCCGAACGTTCATCGACGTATGAAAAATTTCTCTTTTCTCCACTAGCTGGAAACAAGACTCATCTTTTGATAAGTCTAGAAGTATTTTTAAATGAAGACCTATGGTCAAGTATATATATGACACAGTTTATTGTATGTATTTTTTAATATGTGAATTAGGGAAAGCTATATTTCTTGCCGGTTTACAAAAGACTTATAATAGATTACGAAGATTTCCTCCTGACCCTTATAGAAAGTCTTTGGTCGTTGACAAATGTCCTAAAATATCTAAGTCTTCAAATCTATGTTTAGAACTGTTACTAAAACTACCACAGCCCACTAACGAAGAAAGGATTATCTAGTATCGAAAAGAAGCATCGGACTTTCAAATCCCCAGTCATGTTCATTGTACGACCGTAGTACAATCACAATCTCGGGTCATTGTTATGATAGCCTTGCAGACATATGTCATATAGCAAACTTCAGCTGTCTTGTTAAGGACTCTGTCTTGTCTTCCTTGTCGGCGGTTGATTTTGTCACTGCTTGAAAAATTCCATCAGGGTCCTCCTCAGAGGATGGAATAAGGGAGGCCCTCCACTCTACTTCTAGCCAGCTCCACTATACTACTTTTGAAATTCAGTGTGTTTCTTCCCTATTTTCTTTGTTAGTTTTGCAAAGATTACAAATTAATGACAATTCACAGATTTTTGTGTCAAGTGGCATTACTTTTACAATCAGCATTGTCTGCAAAAACTTGTGAATGAGCAATGATCAAAACAATAGTTGTTTTGCCACTTCACAACAAAGGAATCACAACAATATATTATACTTGTAGTATTAGACACCCTCTGTCATTGCAAAATGAACCCATTTTCATGAAAGTGCAGCGCGTTGGTGCGGGTTATTTTTGCCAGCCCCCCACTATACTAAAAAGTTCTGGGGAGAACCCTGTCCATGATAGCAAAATTGTAAAACGCCTAATGTTGAATTTGACCGCGAATAGAGTCTTGACCCCTAGTTTTGATCTCTCCTCAGACCCTGCCTTGGCACTGACCGTTGTGAACCAGAGCCCGCTGATGAAAATACTATACGGCATAATTATGTACTATTGTGTGTAAGTAGCTTGATAAAAGGCTACGAGGAAAATATTTTGTATTTTTGTGAAAATGTTTCATTTCTAGTATTGCCTTTTTTAGGAGTAGAGACCTGACCTAAGTCTTGACCGGTCCCTTACAGACCTGCGCGGTATATTCTATCTGACCCTTACCTTCCTCATGACTAAAATTTAAAAAAAGGCCTGCTGACCGATTTGAGCTTCTCATGAATAAATAAAGGTTCAAACAAACAAACAAACAATCTTGACCTGTCCCTCCCCAGACCCTGCCCTGGCGCTGACTGTGGTGAACCAGAGCCCGCTGATGGACCCCATCAACACGTCATACATCAAGTGTGTCACGGATGAGCCGGGCGAGTTCGTCACCTTCTCGGCTGTGGACGAGTTCGCGTGAGTTTTATCCGATTTTTCTTCAATGTTGTGGTACATCTCGTGATGGTTTCATATTTAGGTCATTAAAATCATAACAAGCCCCCTCTAGCACTGCATTTCGTGAAGAAATGACGGTTTTGAAATATACTTCCATCCCGGAGGCGTCGCCAAAAATAATAGCCTCCTCGTTCTTTTCCCGCCTTCAACAGACTTCCCCAGAACGCCAGCACAGACGACATCAGCCCTGAGGAGTGGCCCGGGAAGATGATGGTCCTGCCGCCCCACCCTGACGACGGGTACAACCGGCTGGGCACGTACAACTGCGCCTCCTTCACGGCAAGCATCAACACTGTCAAGATGCCGGCTGATGGTACGGTCAATCTTCAGCAGAAATTTGACAATAACGTTTACTTGATTACTACGTGGGGTAACCGGAAACATCCACATAACGTCTGGTGTGTGTGTGTGTGTGTGTGTGTGTGTGTGTGTGTGTGAGTGAGTGTGTGTCTGTGTGAGTTTATGTAAATTACGAAAACTGCAATTACCTTTATGCATTTTCTAAATTAACCTGACAACAACCAGGTTTAACCATCCAATATGGCGGACGACAATTATGTCATAATGATGTGGGTGCAAACACGTGTAGGTCTATGTTATATTAGATTGTAGACCTTCTAGATGGTAGCGTGTGTAGCCAAGTTGTTTGCGGCCCTGCCTCTGGAACTGGATGCCGTGAGTTCAATTCCGATGGATGTTGATATAAAAGCTGTGGTCCACTGTTCATTGTGCTTGTGGAAAAGAGACAGGCTGTTTCGCCAATACAATGAATCTGTAGATATTGTACATAGCGTATCTGTCATAATTATTCATCTTTACAGAAAATTGAACATAACGTTACTCTGTGATTATTTCTACAGCTTCAGTGAGGCCGGAAGTGTACACCAAGACGTTTAACGCTGGAGAGGAGATCGAACTCAAGATGAACGAGTTTTCTACCCCGTCAGGAGCATCGGTGAGTTACACAGGCCTTTAATATTCTCCTTCGCAGAGTCTACAATCTACCTTGGGAGGCTCTACTAGACCGGACTGAAATTTCTACTTTTTGGGGCATTGCCTTAAACAAACTGTCAGCCAGTCGGAGAGTCGCCTTAATACTTTCTTTGAGTCAAATTCTGGGTTGACAGCTGGTTAAAGGCTACGCTCGCAAAAGTGGAAACCTTAGCCCGGTTGAGCAGGGCCTGCCCAAGATATACTGTATAGTACGAAGGCGAGATTCTGCATAGGATAATGATCCATAATGTCTTTTGTTACCATTATAAACAAACAAAAAAACAGCTAAAATTGAATGCATTTTGATACAAAAAGTCTTAGACTATACACGCTCACACTTTGCATGCTTACACTTGACACGCTTAAGAAAACCTCTTCAACTTTAACTTTTTTTCTTCAGTTATCCTGGGACTTTAATGGAGAACCACTGGTGAACAGTTTCGCCAGCAGCGAAGTCAACCTGCGATCAGCCACTTCTGCCGAGTCTGGAACCTACCACTGCTACCACGAGGGGTACAAGGAGAAGGGTGCGCTAACCAGGGTCATCGTGAGAGGTAGATAATAATAATGATAGCCAAACCTATAAGTAAATAGATAAGTAAACGTTTTTGGCGACGACTCTGGAGCGGAGGCGTTGCAAGATCAAAATGACAAGACATATTAATGCGTGGTTTTGATTACCAGAAAACATATCTAATATCTATATCTAAAAAAAATCTTTGTTAAAATCTTTCATTCCATGTGACAAAAATTCTTAAAATGACATACCACAAAACAACTTTTTAAGATGAAAAAATCTTTAAAAAGTCTTCTTAATTGTTTGATAAAATTTTGTTCTTCTAGAAAAAATAAATAAAATTATGATACAACCGTTGTTGTCGTTATTTCATTAGACTGCGCAGCGGGAAAGTGGGGACCTGGGTGTTTCCTGGACTGTAGCGAGTGTTACAACGGCGGCTGGTGTGACGACAAGACTGGCCAGTGCGTGTGTCCGCCTGGGTTCTACGGAGAAACTTGTGACATCGGTAAGTTTTGACATCACGTGCTCTCAAAATGTAGTGATAGACATTATAGCTAACCCACGTAGTAGTAGTAGGTTGCTTATTTTCAAGTTAAGTGAATTTGACTTGTTAAATGCATGCGCAGCATAAAAGCCGTTTGCCATATTTCCAACGGTGTCATAAGGTAGTATCACACGCTGGGAAATAAGTGCAGCCGGCATAAAATTTTTCATTATTCTCGTGCATAATGGACACTCACTGGCCGGCTAAACTTTTACTGTCTTATGCCACCGGTAAATCCACCTGGAGTTTTCCGTTTGTCTACTTCAGTGTATCTATCCGAATCACTCTGCACAAGTGGCATTGCTAACTTGTTTTGGCCAATAGCTTTGGTTTTGTTTTGGACAATAACTTTTCTAATGGTGTTGTTCTACCATAGTGTACTATGTAAACATGATTTACATTTGAGTGTCATTTGTATACGATGCTTAGGTTAGGAGTTATTGAATCGGCATGTATTGTTAAACCAGAATTTCTAGTATAGTTGTACTTGTATTGAATTGTTCTACCAGTCCATTCTGGTGACGCTGAAGAAGAGTGATGGATGTCACTCGAAACGTCCGAAAGTAAATCTCCGGTATTTAATCCAGTTCTAGAGATTTTTTTTTCTATTTTTGCTTTTTGGACAGACAAGGACGATGTGGCACTGCACTCAAGTTTTTGTATCTTATATTAACAATGCCACATACACGGTACAGACAGAAGGAAAGTCGTGTAAAGTACCTTTTCCAAGGGCACAGCGGGAATCGAACTCAGGACCCTTAGATTCCGAGCCGAACGCTCTACCAGTTACGCCACGCCCGACGCCGCCGAGTTCTAGAGATTGAACTGTATTTGAATGTTGTTTAGCTGGATGTCTAACCTTCATAAAAGTAACTTGAAATGTTGTGTGATTTCTCGACAGCTTGCGGACCGGGCAGGTTTGGGTACGAGTGCCGGAAGGCCTGTGATGACATCACGGAGGACGTGGCAGCCTGCATGGGGAAACTGTTCTGTGTGCCTGATCCGTTCGGCTGTGCCTGTATTCCTGGGTTCACTGGGATAGGCTGTAACGAACGTAAGTCCTGGTCACAGACCAGTGCCAATAGTTCTACCAGCTGTTTTAATGGCTAAATGATTGGGAGCTTTTTGATACTTCATCAATGCAATTTGATGATAGGTTGAAGTAAAAGAAATAGCTTGTATCATTTTCACGTAGGACGTCAAAATTTGCCAACTTTTCTCCACGAAAATTCAAATTGCAAAGCTTTAAACACTGTACGGAACAACTTGGTTTTCATCAATCTTAACCTAAAGAATGATTATGGTGGACATGGCTGCAGATGATGCTTATCTGGATGAGTAATCTTCATGAACTAAAAGCTTGCCTTCAGAAAGATTGATATTTCTTTAATTTCTTTTGTACATGTTTTTACTAATGAATTCTTTGTACTTTTAATCAGTTATTAGCTATACTCTGTCACATTTACCCTTTAGCTTTATAATTATTTGTTATCACACATTAGCATGCCCAAGAGGTACCTACGGCGCCAGTTGTACCCAGACATGCCGCTGTAGACTGAACCTGCCCTGTGACGCCATCACAGGGGAATGTCCCAGTGGGTGCGCGGATGGATACATGGGGCCCTCGTGCCAAAAAGGTGACAAAAACTATTCCGCTTACAAAAAAAAAACATGAGAAGAAAATCAAAATATGTACACAGTAAGGGTTATCTTCTAGATTTATCTATAGGATGGAATGTATTGAATTGTTTTGAACAAGCAGCAAGCAAGCCGTCCACCTTTTGAACAGCTTTGTGCGATTATCTCTAAGCAGATCTTGTGGCATAAGATAGTGTCATAAGCTTGGGAAGGAATTTAACCGGCAAAGTGAGTTAATTGGCCATTGCGAAGCAAATCTTACGGTGGCATAAGATGGTTAGTATCATAAGCTGGGGATGGAGTTAAGCAGATCTTCGCGGTGGCCAATTAACTCCCCTTTGTTGGCTAAGCTTCTTCCCCAGATTATGATACTATCTTTAATATGCCACCACAAAATCTGCTTGGAGATTACGTTTATCATCATATCACTCAGTCACTCACGTGCACGGCCCATAACCACATGATGTCGTGACGTTGAAAATAATACCCCCTCCCCCCAGCTTGCATGGTGGACAATGGTGTGACGTACCAAGGCCCAGTCTCCACCACAGAGAGCGGCTACACCTGCCAGAGGTGGGACTCCCAGAACCCCTGGCAACATGGCTTCAATGTTGACCGGACTCCAATGCTTCAAGTAAGTTAAAAAAAATTTTGCAACGCCTCAGGGACGGAGTCATCCTATAGATCATTGAGATGTCTCTAGTTTTGATTTTCTTCCATTTGGTTGCGTACCGCTATGCATTATTTGTACACGGTGAAATCCATTATTGAAATTAAATCAAAAGTTTCTTGCGAATTCTTGCCCGTTAGCTAATTGAAGGTAGCATGAAAGGGTACAGACATGACAGTGTATTACAACATAGCCTGTCAATGCTCTTGTCTAAAAGCTAACCGTAGATTCAATGAAAGGTTAAGAGAACCAAAATCTTAATTACCTACTTGAAGAAAATAGAAATCAGCTTTTAAGCATTACTTTACATCTTGGTACAAATGAATAGATGTATGATAAATAGGTACTTTTTGTAATACGTTCTGGTGTGGTTTTACATTTTATAGGAAAACTACTGCCGTAACCCTGACAACGAGCCACGCCCATGGTGCTACACGACCAGTTTCGCCAAACGATGGGAGTACTGTAACATCGACCGATGTGGTAAGAACTCATTTTTCTGTAAACACACAGTATATCTTGACATACTGTCTATTCGTTGCAATCGGTGCAATGACCGGATGAGTAGAGTGTCGTGAGTTTGATCCCGACCGTGTCATACCAAAGGCTATAAAGAATTGGTACATGCAGCTCTCTCTTCTTATCACTCAGCATTCAGGAAAGAGTACGGGAAGTTGAACATGATTAGACTCTGTCAACCTTACGTGCATACGAACAGCACTTATATATCGCACATGTAATATTGTTGTCAGCTTCTATATTGAAAGTTTTATTCCTTCAAATGTTCAACTTGAGGTGTTTTTGAAGCTATTCTTTATTCGCTCCTGACGTCATCTAACTTCCGACTTCCGGAACGTCAGTGAATCAACATCTGATGAAGGTCGGCGAGATCGACTGAAAATTCACTGTGAGTGTCCCCCTTTTGTTGGAAGAAAGCTAAAACTTTGTAACTTGATGTGTTTTTCTTTAATTTTTTCAGAGGACGTTGACAACTGCAGCCCAGAAACCTGTCAAAATGGCGGCAGCTGTCGGAACGGCTTTCAAACCTTCCTGTGTGTCTGTCCGAGGGGATACATCGGGGTCAACTGTGAGACAGGTCAGTATGACGTAACGGAAGTGACGTCACAGTCATGACATCTGTAACAGCAAACTATTTTAGAGGAAATTTTATCCGGTTTTGAATCTTTCGAAGCTGTTCTCTTTTAGCATAAAATAATTGTCCCAGTCTTTGCCAAGTGCAGTCCGTTAGTACTAATGTCACGTGACTAATATTGGCCAATTATATACTAGTAGCTCGTTTTAATCATGTCTTCCAATAATGTTTATTCGTTTGTTTTCTTGTTTTGTTCAGATATTGATGAATGCGATTCGGACCCGTGTCAAAATGGCGGAACTTGTGTTGACAATGTGGGCTTCTATGAATGCCAGTGCTTGGAGGGATTCTATGGACAGAACTGTGAAGAAGGTTTGTAAAAAAAAGCAAACATCAAACCCTTTTATCGCATGTAATTGTCACCGGATTAGAGTAAGGCATGAGAAGAAAGTACCATTCTTAAAAATATCACACAAGGAAGATCCAAACTGATCAAAGTGACGACTTTTCTACATCTTTATTGTAGTGAATATTGCACATATGAAGCACTGAGGGCACATGTATCTTGAATACTAGTATGAGAGTTGGTACAAAGTAAATTGATATCTGAAAACATATGAAGATCAACACATGTATTGGGGCGGTCACAAATTCTTCATAGATCGTCGTACGATTTGGATTTCGTAAATAAAACTGTGACATGATAAACTACCGAAAAGGATGTAAGGAAGTTTTTTTTTGTTAAGAAGACTTTTACTGTACTTTTGTAAGACATATGAACGGCCATCAACAGAAGGTCCTCAGTTCGATATCATAAGACGATCGTGCGACGAATGACGTAAGTCGTTGACCTTTAACCTGTTCATGTCCCTGTCTCTATAGAAACGAACGAATGCCTGTCTGAGCCGTGCGAGAATGGAGGCACGTGTCTGAACACGGACGAAGGGCTCAAGTGCGCATGCGTGGACGGCTTTACCGGAACCTTTTGTGAAACAGGTGAGCGTATTTAGAATTTTTTTTTTTCATTCGTTTTCACCAGCTTCAATGCCCAAGCACATTTGTCACTAGCGGCTGGATGGCAAACCTTGACCTACCAAACGTGACCTGGAAAGACAAATATGGTCAAATGCATTCATAAATAACTTAACTTCACATGTTTGTAATGAAAATGCAATTTCTATGCCCCCTATTTAGCTGGTAAAAGATCAATGACAATAATTATTTGCAAGTTGCCTTACTGTCCGTGAAGCTTTGAAGAAGCCTGCGAAACATAGCAAGATATATTCTGACCCAGCACAGTAGAAGAAGAATACAAAAGAAACACTACTTTTAACTTTGTGATTAAATACAGCTTTGCAATCAACTGCCCAACCTACAATCAACTACCAACAACATAATTTTTGCATCCCTAAAGATATGCTGATGCGTTCTTTCAATCTTCTTATCCAGAAATCGACGAGTGTTTGTCCGACCCTTGCATGAACGGAGGCACGTGTTACGACTTCATGAACTACTACGTCTGTGACTGTAGGTTTGGATTCGCTGGGGACCATTGCGAGGACGAGCTCGGTAAGATTTGCATATCGAATTTGCATAAATGGGAATCGTTTTGTTTCATACATGATATTTTGACATTCTTTCCGTCGAAGTGTGTTGTCCCGAAAAACATTCCTGTATTCATTTGTCAAAGAATCAAAAGCCTATGATAAATGTCTCTATTCCTATGACGTCGTCAGAATCGTGAATTAAAAAAAATCGTCTTTTTCATAAATAGACTACTGTAAATGCAGAAATGTTCGCGGTGGATTAATGTTCGCGGTTTTCGCGGCTGCCGCTTCACCGCGAATTTAAAACCACCGCGAATATTTTTCCATAACAGTAAGAGATTACAGTGCATGGTGCTACCACGAAATTAAAACCATCGCGAAAAGTCCATTTCCCCGTTACCGCGAAATTAAATCCCCGCGAACTTAAATGCATTTACAGTACTTTGTAGAATACCATTGCCTACCCTTAAGACGTTGTCAGAATTTTTCGTCTATTGCAGAAATAGACTACTGGCTAGAATACCATTGCCAGAATGCTGCCCATAAAGAATTCAATATTCCATGTCAGCATTTCTTTTAAAAGGTGAACCCTTAAGGCGTCGCCAGAATTATGTATTCAAAATAATATTTCGTCTTATGCAGAAATAGACTATTGTCTGCAAAACCAGTGCCAGAACTCTGCCCGCTGTGTCAGTGGTAACAGGAGCTACATGTGCCTGTGTTCCATCGAATACACCGGCGACTACTGCGAGCAAAGTAAGTCTTAATAAATCTGTTTTATTATTTTTTTTGCAGAAAAATGGCTATGACGTGTGGTTTCATGATTTTACATGCAATTACAGCTTTATGAGTGTAACCACATTAGTGCCAACATGCATAGTTATACGCCAAGATCCCCTTGTGATACGACTTTTTGATCTACTGTATGGGGACATTTTTCGGTTTTGAAGTTGCAGTATTCTCTCTATTGTGGCAGCTTTACAATACCTCAAACCAATTTTGTAGTAGTAGTAGTAGTAAACTGGTTTATTCGTTTCACAGAAATATAAATGACACGAAATAAAAGCAACCTTGCAGCCGACAGAGGAGGCTGAATTGTGCAGCTTTTCAATCACAATAGTGGCTTAGATGCAAACACAATTTATAACTAAAATTACGAGTGCGATTTTCGACAAGTACATGTACACGATTTACTACTAGATACATATTTATCATATACAAACTATGTCACTTTTAAAAATCGTTTAAACTATTTACATCGGAATATAATATTGTACAAACACAGTCAGTTATTCGCTGCTGACAATCGACAAGGGTACAGAGAGAATCTAAAGCACAGTTCAACTTCAGTGTTACTTATAGTGCGTTCAGAATGTTCAAAATTGAAGGGACTGGGCTAGTGAGGTACCGCTTAGTACCAGTTGGCAGTTTGTAGGGCTGAGTGCGCCTGAGCTGCATGCTGTATGGCTGGATGCGGGCTGGGGGCAGCCAGGGGGCGTACCTTGCAGATTTGGATACTGCAAGGGCAAAGTCCTGGCACAGAGACTGTCTGGATTCCTTTTCAGATTGGAAAGGAAAAACATACACCGCGAAATACACCTCGCTATTGTAAGCTTGGCTGTAGTTTTGATTTCGGATGTTTGGATTTAGTATCAGTGTGGATGTTTTGTTGATAAATTCTTGAACAAGGTGCTTCATTAAGTTTTAAAAACTAGGCTGAGGGTATGCTCTATATTTCATTTAACTGACAGTCCTGTAGTGGCGTTAGTGTGGAGTAATTGGTAGCGCATTCGAATCGGTGCAAAAGGTTCCGAGTTCGATACCCCCCATGCCCACACGTTGTGCCCTAGGGAAAGTCACTTTACACGACTTTCCCTGAAATTGGAGTGATGCCCACCAAGCCTAGCCTGGGTACCATACGGAAAGTAGTTCGCTCCGGAGTTTATTATATAACGTTACTATATACCGTCGCTTCTAGCTCTGATGTTTATTGTACACTATATACAGTCACTTCTCTGTGTTTCCGTCTGGGAACGCGGACCATGTTAACGTCTGGAATCGTCCAAATTTTGGACGCAGGCACTGATTGGTCCCTACACGAGCGAATTATAGAATGGGTTCAAACGCTCGTTCGAACCGGTGTTGCAACACTCCATCTGCTTGCGGAAGGCCTGTTGTTATCGAACGAGTGCTCTAGAACCTATTCCTTGATTCGCTCATTAACTGGCGTAACCACCAAACAGTTTGAATGTGCACATCTCCAGACGGATAGCAGAAGCGAACGTAGTATAGGCGCGAATTACTATCCGGATGGTACCCAGGCTACACCAAGCCTCTACTCACTACGGATTTGGTGCGTCAAGGTGCCAACATCTGCTTATTGGACTCCCTCCGAGAGCCGTTAAATCTATTAATTTTTTTACTGTACTGTAGTATTTATCTCATCTCATGTTAAATTTAAGCTTATTATCGTGTATTGTTTTATCACATTTTGTTTCATATAGTTTACTTCCCTTCGTTTCAAGATTTAGTTTAGTACAATTCTTCCGTTATTCTGTATTGTTTTATCACATTTTATTTTTTTTCGTTTCATTTGAAGATTTAGCGGACTTTGAAAAAATTCCAACCGCCAACATAATCGCAGCTGCCATCGCGTCCATAGTTGTGATCGCCGCGATCGCGCTGGGGGCGTACCTGTACATCAAGTCGTACGAGGCACAGCGCGTCATCCCTCTAAAGAAGAAAGACACACCGTTGGTTAACGCAGAGGAAGGGAAAGAGGCGAAGAAGAAGGGGTCACATCTTTCAGAAAGCACGGTGTGAGATGGATCATCGGGAGTGGAGATAGATAGATATAAATGTATTCAGGGCGGACATAAGTATAGGCATCTTTTGGGTGAAAACGAAAATGTACTATTAGGCTCGCCCCTGAGGCGTCGCCAAAATACTCTGAAAAGAGTAGCGCAGAAAAAGTTACTTTAACTTTAAGGCAAAAGGGCAAACTAGAAATTAGCAACAACAGTTTGAAAATGTTGCACCTACAATATCACTGAACTAATACTGGTTATCACTCTTTGTTCTCTTTAATGTCTAAAGCTTTTTTCTTTTTTAAATCTACGTGTTTATATGTCATTAAAAGGGAGATGCCTAGTGCATACAAAGAAAACTCCACCCCAAAAAGAATAGTAAAAAAGTATCAATTTCTAGACATTACAAAATCACGACGAAGGCATGCATTTTGTAAAACTTTGGCATCTGCCAGATCGTATATATAATCTAAGAAAACGAAGAAAAAAGACGGAAAAAAACCAAAAGTATATACTATTAGATCCAGTAGACCTATTTCTTTATTTTTTTCATCATTAGGCTCTTCCTGGACCATTGTGGTAAAACATATACGTAGCCAGTCTAAATTCCACAACATGTATTACAATTAGTAATAATCACCAAGCCTGATTAAGTCAAACTGACCACAATAGCTCTAGACAGGACAGATAGTATTTGTCTTATTGACATGTTAACAAAAAGACAGAATTTGACATTTGCTGGCAAGTGCTTTCAACACCCGGCGTTAGAAAAATACCTTCTTTGAATTTAAATTTAGATTTTATCCATAACATACTAGTGGTTATAACCATTATATGTTCTAGTGATGCATTGTGTTTCTGAAGTAGGAAAGAAAATTACTGAAGATAATTGATGTTGTCTCCTCAGCCAGTCCACATTTGAGATAAGATTATTTACTTGGTACGGAATATTCTAATATGGAGAAAATGTAAGGAGCATGTATGTTTTCTTTGCAGTTATGCTGTTACTAATGAATACAAGTTACATAGACCTTTCTACCAGTATGCTAAATGTGTTTAAAAAGAGAAAAAGAAACGATGATAATAGCTTAATAAGGATGAACTATGTCGCAAAATACATTTGAATAGGTCTTAACATAGATGACATATTTAGTTAATTATATTTTCATATATTTCTTTCTCATGATAGAGTAAGATGTCTTTTTATTAACTTTTCTCTAGGCAATAGTGACATACAAAATATTTAAAAAAAGTAACAGTTAGGAACGTCACTAGAAGTTAACATTTGAAATGCCTAATTTAAAGCTGAACAGCTGTAAATCTGTATCATGAATGTCCGTTTTTAAGCAATACTTGAACTTCTTGAAATAGTTGAACTGTAAATTCCAACACCAAAATTGGACTCACCCAAATTTTCGACTGTACAGCTGCATCAGTCTTTGTCAAGGAATGAACAATCCACTGCTGTTGTGACGTCACGTTATGTAGATAGAACACGTGACTCAGTAAGCAGTGGATTATAGGTTGCAGGAAGTCTATGGCGCCCACCGTCTCTGTTCAGGGATGGTTGTAGAGCCCGAATGTAGATTGCTTCTTTAATCCCTCTGGCGAAAAAGTCTGGTTCTGTGTCCAAGATTTCAACTTTGTCTAGTGACACTGAATGACCCGGCGATTCTATGTGTATATGTTGGGAAACTTCTGAGGTTTTTGAACTCTTGCGTTTGTGCTCAAGGAACCTGGTCTTAAGTGATCTCTCAGTCTCCCCAATATAGGTTTCTGTACAAGGGCCCCTGATGTTCTGTCCTTGGCACTTAATATGATAGATGACACCACACTTTTGTTCTTTAGGGGTTTTGTCTTTAGGTGCTACAAGGATGTTGCGCAGAGTATTCGCCGGCCTGAAACAGGTTTTTATCCCATGTGAGGTGAAGATTCTTCTAAGTCCTTCAGATACACCTTTCACGTAAGGAATCACAACAATTCCCCTGTTTTTCCCTCTGCTGGCGTTGTTCTGTGTAGTATCACTGGGTGATGGGGGTTTGGGTGCTGTAGCCTTCTCTATGGCTCATGTGGGGTATCCGCACGTTTTCAACGCCTGGGTAATGTGAAGTTTCTCCTTCTGTTTGTCTTGAGGGTCAGTTATCACTGTTTCCGCCCTGTGGAAAAGGGCACGTACAACACTTAGTTTGTGTTCTAACGGATGTTCCGACTGGAAGTTCAAATATTGATCAGTATGAGTAGGTTTGCGGTAGATTGTCACTCGCAGGGACCCGTCTTCTTGTACTGTTGTCAAAGTGTCAAGGAAGGCTAAGGATCTGTTCTCTTCCTTCTCAAATGTGAACTTTATGTCAGGATCAAGGCTGTTTAGATGATCTGTGAACTCGTCGGCGTACGTCTTCTTAAGTTTGGTATGGGTGTCATCAACATATCTTTTCCACCACAGAGGGGGGAGACGGTGGGCGCCATAGACTTCCTGCAACCTATAATCCACTGCTTACTGAGTCACGTGTTCTATCTACATAACGTGACGTCACAACAGCAGTGGATTGTTCATTCCTTGACAAAGACTGATGCTGTACAGTCGAAAATTTGGGTGAGTCCAATTTTGGTGTTGGAATTTACAGTTCAACTATTTCAAGAATGACTTGTACCAACACAGATGAACTTTCAAGTTAATACTTGAACTTCTTGAACTACATACGTGAAGTGTTAGAACAACACGTTTAATAACATCAATTAGCGTAATGACAAAAGATCTTCACTACTTTTATTACTCTAAATTTTGACCAATCAAGGACTACTCAAATCACACGTCATGTTTGCCTTTCTGCACTATCGGCTGTCGTAAAAATTACTTTATTTACTAATATATAGAGCAACTTGCTTTCAAACTATGATTTTCTCAATATTGAATGCTGTCTCAATATTAAATATTTTGGAAAGCTATTTCCTTTCTTTCCTGAAGGTAATTCCAGCTTACAGATATTTTTTTTGCACAAACTTATGTTAGCAAAGTTCTGCTTAAAGCTACCACCATTGTTTTCTTTTAAAGTGCAATTCATAGAAAAAACAAACAATAACAACACCATATTGCATTTTGTCTTCTACAATCACTATGACACATTCATTCACTATACGCCTGGTATTTAGCCACGGTCATGTATCTTTCATTACTGTAGTTTTTCTTGCTACGCTGTTGTAAGAGCAATTCTATGTTCACATCTACAGCCTTCATTCTTGTATTCAAGTCTCGTTGATGAAATAAACATCTAACCTTTTTGATGCGTTGTCCTGACTGTTTGACTGAGCAGTTATGAATATTAGTGAAGGATGTTCTGTTTCCAATGAAAATCAAGTATGTCCGAGAATAATATTGTTCTCTCTTTAGTTGTCTCACATATATACCAGTTGGCGTGGAAAGATGGTCACAGTACCGAGAAGTGCGTTCGCCACCACTAACTGCCCGTCCGGCCCCATGGCAACACCAGCTGGGTTGGTAATGTTCGCGATGGTGCGGACAAAACCCCCACGGCTTGTATACATGTCAATCCTGGCTGGTAGCACTTTCGTCACAATGATGCGACCCAAAGTGTCCAAGCAAATACCTCGTGGAATACCCGACCGTCCTTCTAGTCCAAGTGTCCTGAATGTGAATAGCCTTGTCCCGTAGCGGTTGTAGACCTGGATTTCACCCGCGGTCGATACCAAGATGTTTCCCTCGCTGTCTGTGGTTACGTATGACACGGGGAACTGTCGTTTCTCCCCAAATCTCAGATGTAGCGAGCCATTCGGTTGGTAGATCAGAACTCCATGCATGCTGGTAATGATGACTTTGTGGTCAGTCACGTCAACTGCAATGCCAGGATTTTTGGACTTGAAGTTGACGTCAAACTTGGACAGAGGCTGTCCATTGCGACTGTACTGCGCCACTTGTGTCTTTACATTGTTCTTACTCTTCCCCACTACCCACAAATGCCCCTCTCCGTCCAGGGCGACATCGCTTGGTTGCATTTTCTTCACCGCGACCCCAGGGACGATTGTTCGGAAGAAGCGGCGATAGGCTCCGCTTATGTTATAGACATGGACCCTTCTCTTCTGGAAATCAGTCACGAAGATCTCGTTGTCAGCAGAGACAGCCACTCCACGGTGACTTCGAATTTGGTTTAGTGAGCCTCCTCCCGTCCCAAGCTGGACAACTATCAGTGTTCGGTCATTAATGTCATGGGAACCTGCAGTGAAAGGAAGAGGATGCGATCTATGATAACCTGGCCCTGGTACGAACGTTCGAACAAAGCCTGTTACAGTTAGCAAAACTAAGAAAATTTTTTCATTCGGGCAACCAGCACGACCGGATGATGATGAAAGAAATCTTAGTATTTCCCAGGAAAGAAATAATGGCTTTTTTTATGTAAACTATGCAAGTTAGGTCCGCATTTGCATATCCTGTTTCTGTTTATGATTATCTGCCAGAACTTACACATGTTGCATGTATAAAAGTCCTTTAGTGGGGAAAATGATAGATGATTTCCTAAATGATTATTCAAATTTATTTTTGTGTACCTCTTCCTAAGCTACCTACGTGCCAAATATTATGGAAATTTGTTCAATTATCTCTTCATTTGCATATACTGTGTTTGTCTGTGTTAAACCTGCCAGAAATGACACATGTTACATGTATCTAAGTCCTTTACGTGTATCTAAGTCCTTTACCATGGAAAATAATAGATGAGAGGATGTCCTAATTAATCATTCAAATTTATTTGTCAGCATCTCTTCATCAGCTACCTGGGTTCCTTTGTCACCTTTTGTTCAATTATCTCCTTGGAAAGAATAAAAACGGCCCAGCGGTTCCAGAGCAAGCTTCAAAGGTGCCCGAACCTACACTTCTTATTCTATATTGACAAAAACTATCTTCCACTAAAAATCAAGACCAAAGCATGTCCAAGACAAAATATTACCGTGTGATGTGCTTGAGATTGACGAGAGTGTTGGCGTTGTTATCCCAAAGGCACCACTGGTAGTCGTGACCTAGTAAGAGAATATCAATGGTCTAATAAACGTGTGACAACAGTGATCTAGTCAGTGTGTTTGTTTGTTTGTTTGTCTTTCTGTGCGTTCGAAGTTTTACCGATATTCTAGCAGCATGAAAGGGGGCATGAAAGAGTTGCAGCATGGAAGGGGGAAGCGGTGTAATAGGATACTTGCAGCATTGAAAATATGGATAGGCTGCAAAACCATGTAGCACATTACATTGTTTTGTTTGTTAAGAGACCAGATTCTGGTCTTCAGCAGCTTCAGATAGATCGTTTCCGTTAAGGGTATGAAAAAGTGATCTGTAGAGATATGAAATACGTGATTTATAACCAATAGAGAGCGTGACAAGCATTCTCTCCCACCGTTAAGTCCTCAGGGGCCTCTGACGTCATTGTCGTCCAGCCAGAAGCACAACAGATGGGACGATCCGGGGAATGGATCGGTCTTGATTTCTGCTGTCGATGGGAGACATTGTCATAAAGTCATTGAGTCACACACTAAAGTGGTCATCTCATGAGACTGCACCTAATTGCGCGAGGAAATGACGTAAAATGTAAAAAAAATGACATGACAATTTTCCTTTGCGGTTATACGGACGTGCGACGCAATTGTGTATAAAGTCCATAAAAGAAGGGTATTGGAAATTGCAGATATCACTAAATATATAAGAATACACGCCATTTTGCGCCTACTTAACGAATTGAAAATGTATAACAGAATGACGAGTTCAAACAACACATTACGCCAATAAGTGCCAATTTACATCGATTGGGTCCTGGTGAAAATTTGAAGCAGTCCAGTGGGATACCGCTGCAAAATTGCAACATTGAATATTCCAACAGTTAATGGAAGCCATAGAAAGTGCATTGAATAGGGTACTAGTAGCCTGGTATATCTATTCTGGTTACCTCTCTGGTCGCTCCTCAAGAAAATATTTAGCAAAGGAAACTATCAGAAGGTGCCAGAATAGGAAGAATACAAGACTAAATATAAGAAGGGAAATCCAAAAAGAAACGGTAAACGTTATACTATTGGAGCATTCGGTGTGCTGTTGTTGATGAATGCAAACTTTAAACTTCCACCGATGACCAATGACAACAGGGTAACAGCTGTACATATATAGAAGACAGCAACGCACTCCCATCCAAATTGCAACCCTGTAAAAGCATATTTTAGGAAACCGTAATACCATCCAAAGGAACAAAAATCAAAATGAAGTAGCATAAAAAAGTACAGTGCTAGTACACACTAAGAAAAAAGCCCCAAATATGAACATTTTCTGTGTAAAACATCTTAAATTTCAGCTTGATTGGTAGAAAACCAACCATTGAAACTTGAAAATGTTTTAAAATGATGTTTTACTTGTAGAATTCTGCCAGTTTGTTTGATCAAATCAAAGCTACCATGCGAGAATAGGATAAGATATGTTACATGTTACATAGGATGTTACATTTACGTCAGGTGGAAACCAAGGTGAGTCCATTCATTTGAAAAATAAGATCGCTGCCCATTACTTGAAGCCTAAGCCATGACAAGGTCACAAAAGACAATCTTACCACCAACGTTCTGTTGGGGACCGTTTTTCACGTGCATTGGTGCCTGATTTGCCTGAACGGTGCCATGTGTGGTGGAGCTGCATCTTTCTGACCTGGTGGAGGTATCGTCATCCCCGCCTGTGTATGCGACTGCGTAAGGTTCAATGTGGACATCGTCAGGGCTGACATCTTGCGTTCGTTCGTTCTTGGTCGCGTTTCTTCTAGCTGTCAGGTCTTCATCGTTCTCATACCTAACCGCATATGGTTCGATGTCGACATTGCCAGGGATACTGCTTTGTATTTGTCCTCTCCCTATCGCATTATTACGTCTGGTTACGATGTCATCATTGTCATCATCTGTCTGGTATCTAACAGCATACGGCGTGATGTTGAATCTCTCACCAGCTTCAGTGTCCCGACTTGCTTGTGGCTCAATGTCTGTATCCGCTTTGGGGTTAAGATCTTCCGCCGTTGTTTCGACAGTTCCTGATGATTTTGCAGTTCCACGGTGTTATGAGGGTTGGATCCGACTCTGATGCAGGTAATGGGAGTTCGGGGGCGTACATTGGATTAGCGTGGCAGGCTTTTGACTGGTACCCCGAGGTGCAGTTTAGTGCGTTTTGCCCGTACATCGGATTGGGGGTTTCAGTGTCTGCGACATTTTGGGCGTACATCTGATTCCGGGCTTGGTCATTCTGGATGCATGTCGTAAGTGGATAGAGTACATTAGAGCGATGTGGAGTATCAACCGTGTTTCCGTCATTTCCAACAATATCGATCTTAGCATCATTCTTAGTTGGATCACATCCTTCAATGTTTTTTAAGGTGTTATCGGTGTTGTTCTGTTCAACGCAAGATTCCGTTATTTCACTCTCTTCTGAAACTGTCTTGAAACACACCATGTGATCCTGACAAGTGTAAGTAACTTTATGTGGTACAAGATGGGCATCACCATGGTTACTATCGACAGTCGGGGCGATTTCATCCGCAGCATCACCCTCTGTGGGACTACTCTCACCAGTAATGCAGTCGTCGCCATCTTTTTTGCCGGGGCGCCGAAGGCGCCCGGCTTTGTGCCCGGTTTAATGGTTCGTCCTTGGATGGGTCTGCTATGGTCGCAAAATGTACCGTGCGTTTTTACGACAATTCTCAGCCCTTCTCAGCCCTTCAAATAAACGCAATGTACCGTGCGTTTTTACGACAATTCTCAGCCCTTCTTAGCCCTTCAAATAAACGTTGTAAGAATACTGTTTATCCATGACCTCTACTCGTACAGAAAACATTGCAGCGCTCATTAGCAAAGTCTAGGAAAGGAAAATGTTTCTTGATTTGCAGTAAAACACTGGTCATGTAACATTTGAGGAGTTGTCGTTAAATCGCACGGTTCATTTTGCGATAGCGTTGACGGGTCCGGGTATTTAGCGGAATAACCCGGAATAACCCGGAATAACCCGGAATAACCTTAATAAAGGATGAAAGCTACCGAAATACAGTGTGCTTTGATAAGTTAAGATCGCAGAATGCAATATTTTGGCATAAAATAATGTATATATGGCCATGGGAACAAGAAATATTACGGTTATTCCGGGTTATTCCGGGTCATTTCGGGTTATTCCGGTAAATACCCTCACGGGCGTTGACGGTGCGGAGGAGGTGAGATTTTTATCGTACAGAAATTGGTACAGTTTGTAAAGTTATCTTTCTGGAATTCGGATGTATTAAAATATAACATTACATTCTAAGGCGTAGTGTCATGTGAGTAAAATGAGCACGACATTTGACGAAAGATTTTGTGGAGGGTATACAGTCAAGTTTATTGTGCAACGATTGGAACAGTTTACGTGCGGGTGGGAGGGGGGCGTGCGTCTATATATGCAGCTGCAGGAGGTCCTGCAGGACATTTTCGATCGTAAGAGTAACGTACAATTTGAAAAGATAGTGATCATGAATTCGGACACATTGAAACATATTTCCAAGGAACGGTATATAGTTTTTTTAGTAAAACCAGTGTGTGGGGATTGACGAGAATTTAGATAGTTTAATGGTGCACTGTGCTTGAGCCGATGCGAGGCATTATGCAGGGCATTTTTGATTGTAAAAATATCGTACAAGTTGAAAAGATGGATCGGATTCTAATACATTAAAACATACATTTCCAAAGAATAGTAGAAAACAACGGATTGTAGCTAACTGTTAAACAATCAGCAAAGCAGTTGGCAAGATGTCACACCTGAACTTTTGTAGATTTTTGCTTTTTGTTGGTACTAGTAAGATGTTATGTGATCAAGACAATATTTTCTTTCTGTTTCAGTGACGCCTTAGACTGTTCTCTGCTATATATACAAGTGACACAGTAATATACAGAAACTTACAGCTAGCAAAAGTCTGTACTCAATAAGATTTTACACAGTACACATTTATACTTCTTCTGCTGAAATCTACGCATTACATTTTGCATCCAACCAAAGAGGTTTGAAAGAGAGTCCTTGATCCAACCAAATTAGACCTTGAGACCTATTAACAGATCATTGATCACTGTGCATTTTGCACATACCAGACTCAATCGTGCCACTGAGCACTGCATTTTGCACACACCAGACCAATTGTGCCACTGAGCACTGTGCATTTTGCACACACCAGACCTATCGTGCCATTGAGCACTGTGCATTTTGCACACACCAGACCTATCGTGCCATTGAGCACTGTGCATTTTGCACACACCAGACCAATCGTGCCATTGAGCACTGTGCATTTTGCACACACCAGACCAATCGTGCCATTGAGCACTGTGCATTTTGCACACACCAGACTCAATCGTGCCACTGAGCACTGTGCATTGTGCAAATAAAGTCAAGCAAAGAACACATATATTGTGAACAATGTGTGAATCTATTTTATCGGGAAAATACCACCAAGGTGACATCATTTTCAGTGGAGATAATAGAGGCAAACAATGCACTGCAAATGCTTTAATGGCAGTTGTTAACCACAGTACTTGCAGACAAGCAATTACCTGGACAAGTACAGACCTTGATGGTGTACTTTTTCAAGGAGATGCACTATACACCTACATAAAACCATCACTAAGATCTGGTGTGGAGTTCCTCTCCGTTGATGATATTCCAGACTATTTGCAACTTTACAACAATACTGTACGTGTATCAATAAAAGAGTCTTACACTGGAGACATATTTGCCACAGAAGCAGTCTATCCTTATTACACCTTAAAGAAAGCCCTAGAAGCAGCATTTGCTGAATCCAACACTTGTCTTTTCATAACAGCACATGGAATAACTGGTTCAACAGTAGCATTGTTGCACGCTGATAACAAGTATTTTGTTTATGACTCACATGCCAGAAGTCCCATAACAGCATTGCCAGATAGCCATGGCACTTCTACTTTAAGCATGCACAGTTCAAACAGCAATCTAGTTTCATTCTTGCAACAACTTAACTGGAACACAACATGCAATTTTGAGGTTGTCCCAGTACAAGCAGAAAATGTTTTCTTATCAGTTGAACCTACTGGTATACACATTATGAACGACAATGCACATCCGGGACCTCTTCCCGCCTTTGGCTGTGGTCTCGCACCGGAGTTTCTTTTACGATTTTTATATCCGGCACACAGCGCACACAAGGGATACAATTCCGCCCACAAAAGTACGCCGGAAAATCCAATTATACCAGTGAACAAAGGTTTCCAGCCAACTTCCCATAGATTTTAGATATAAACTTCTAGTTTAATAATGATGCACATTTTACTGGAACACAACATGAAATTTTGAGGTAGTCCTTCCAAATGCGCCCCGGCCAGCTTTTTTTAAAAGCTTTCTTGTTACATCTGAGACCATATGGCCTGGTGAAGAGATCGCCATCATTGTCAATCTTGCTGGTAGCAAGTTCAGTAGTTGTAGAATTCAGACCTGCTGGAGTCGTCTCGTCTTGCTGTAAATCTCCCGTGTTGTTCACCACTGAGACGTTGTCATCCTGTTGCATAAAGTCAACGATGTTGTAAAAAATGCCTTAACGCGCTACTTCCTTACAGAAAGCAAGTCACAAGCGATCACAAATGAACCTTTATA
Source organism: Branchiostoma floridae (assembly GCF_000003815.2). NCBI lineage: Eukaryota > Metazoa > Chordata > Leptocardii > Amphioxiformes > Branchiostomatidae > Branchiostoma > Branchiostoma floridae. Next base: position 3,020,008 of record NC_049995.1, read on the forward strand.
TGGATTAACGAATTTCAATGCCTTCTTGGTAATAATGTTCTGATGGGTATAAAGAACATTACTATCTATTTCTGATTTCGAAATTGTAGGGATTCTTTTGGTTAGATTCCTGCCATACATATTTGCGACAATAATAGTCATTCTAAAGTTTCACAAAACCCTTTAAAATTCCTTCAACAATAAATGCTATTATATTTTGAAATTCTAATTCGTTCTTACAGCTTTTCTATTCCGTAACATCGCCATAGCCTATAGAATGTGGCCTTTTTGCAAATTTGCGCTATTCCTCTCAGACATATACAGTATACGCATATTACATTGTCTATGAATGTTAACATTCTTTTCAGCCAAACATTACAAGATCTATCAGCATAAAGTCACAATGAAAACAGTCAGACAAATAGGATTCTCTTTAGATCTTTCATGCAACCAATTAAAGAAAAAATTAACTATTTGTTCTCTTCCAGTACAATCATTCCTCGTCCAATTTTTTCACAAAAAATCAATTCCCGAAAATGAAATTTTACATGAATATATATATATATATTTATGACTGAATTCTAGAAACACAAGGCGCATTGGTCAGTACAGACAATTTCAGTAATCACAGGCGTTTGGCCTACGTGTGGTCTTAGATTGCCTCCGTTTTAATTCGTTTCTTTTCTTTTATTTGTTATTCTTATATGAACAATTTAAAGAGAGACATATTAGTCTGACTATTCTAATTCTTAACAATCTGTATAATATCTGAAAAAAAATAACCATAGACAATCTGATATAATGAAATGATACTGTAATATGTCTGTGCAGAATTGCGCACACTAACAACTAGGTCACACGTTGCCTGCTATGGTGATGCTTCTGAATACAATAGGTGTTAGAACCTGGGATGAATGATTCTGCTTGCATATAATGTCATCCTGTATTATATGGACTCATAAAAGTCAAGGGTAACAGTGGTAGATACATATAAGGGATTATAAAACTATTGTACACGGCTAGACCTAACAAAGTTTCTCCAAACTAGTTTGAACAAGAGTTCGGAGACCTCATACCTCCATGAAATATTCTGATTATGCAAATAACTTTCACATTTGCATAATTCATGCTTGCTTATGTACACCTTTCACTAATTTACACAGGTCACAGTGTTGACAGCCCAATCATTTACTACACGTACTAAGAAGAATTAGGATACTTTCAGTTAGGATAATTAATTATGCAAATTAGTGACTTATTTGCATTATTAATATCTGCTTAACTTCGGCCTGCCACGAACTACATATGTAACATGTATTTGAGTCCTATATTGGAAAACACTGTAAATATAGATTTCCCTCATTAAGTATGCAAATTAAGTTCAAATTTGCATAATTGCACTTCATTATGTACATCTCTGCCACAGGTACCTGCATACCAAATATCATGGAAATCCATTATTCCTATGTTCCATTATGCTCCTTGGAAGATTTCAACAAAAATGCTCCTGCAGTTCTAGAGCAAGCCGCTAGGGGGCTCAAACATACACCACTTCTTCCTTACATCAAAAGCTATCTGCCACTAAGAAATCAAGACCATAGCATGTCCGGTTAAAAAGATACAAAAAATGGAAGTTCTGCTGTTGTACCAAGGTCACACACCAGGAGACCCAAAATTGACATTGACCTTTGTCTTCCCCACCCCTACCCACATACAAAATATCATCGTAGTCCATCAAGAGGTACTTAAGTTATGATGTACACAAATATCTGGAAACACAAGCACACAGTGTCACACACACAGACACACAGACAGGCACACAGACAGACACACTCAAAACTATACCTCCATTTTTTCATGGAGGTAACTATTATGTACTGAATTGAAAATTTTTATGTTGGTACTTTTTCAGCTAAAAGGCGTCACTTAAAACCATCTCTTTGCTTATTCGCGCATGACTTCAAACATTCTTCCTGATATTTGATATTAGTTATTAGTTTGGCTGAATAAACACATACATCCGGGGTATCCCTCTAGCCGAATTCTACTAAGGGCTAACTGAACATCATATACAAAGTGAACAAAGTCCTCTTCCTTACACCACCTTCCTTTAAATCTTCTGTAAACGTTTCGACGACCATCTGTCGCTTTCATCAGTACTTGTGTACTCAAAATTGTGTACTGGTAAATCGACAGATGGTCGTCGAAACGGTTACTGAAGAAGTAAAGAAAGGTTGTGTTAGGAAGAGGAATTGATCTACCAACCTGATGAAACTAAATTTTCATTTACCGAAGCATAGACAAATGGTTACAATGCACATGTAAAGGTGTACACACGTCACAATACTTAGATTTTATAAACTAGTTGAAGGAATTAGTGTAAGGTGCTAGGAAATAGTGTTGGATTTAGCAAAGATGTCAAAATGAAAAGAGTAAAACAAATCAGAAGTTTGTACTCACAGTGGACGAAATTGGTGCATGCTCAGGCTCCATGTTGAGTTTGGATCGGCTTCAGTTCCTCACATCATTGCTCAAGTAGTCATGTAAGATGAACAAAGAAAATGTTGGTAAAAATAAAAACTAAGTAGAGCTGTACTAGCCGCACATGGCAATATCCATTGACGATGAACAGGTCGTCCGACAGGATGAAAAGAATAAAGAAGAAGAATAGTACGCCAAAAAGCAGTTACTCAAGCAACTGGATATGTTTGAAACAGCATCCGTTGTTTTTCGCCAGTGACACTGGAGAAAAACTCCTCTTTAACAAGATTTCTCCAGTGTCGCTGACGAAAAACAACGGACGTTGTTTAAAACGTCTGATCGTTTCTAAAATCATATCCAGTTGCCCGAGCAACTGCTTTTTGGCGTATCTTATTACCTGGATGTCTAACCTTCATCGACATAAGAAGACTAGTCCTAAATAGAATGTGATTCCACAATGTCCATTCCTGCAAAACATACTTATGTATTCAAACATATGTACCCAAACCTCACTCTACAGTCCGTTAAAAAATTCTTGATTTCATATTATAGATCCCGATTAAGTGACACATTTACTGTTGATAACTTATGTACCTGGATAACCAACTGCAGATGCTCATTATGCATAGTTACACAGCTTTACCGTTTGATCTCCCATAGTTACATAGCTTTACCGTTTGATCTCTAATCATTATTGACCTTGCTATATTTTCTCACTTTTATTGTATGTATTACTTTCAGTATTTAATGTCAGGCTTGTCTTACATTTATTGTTTTTACTCTAAGTTTGTATATCTTTTGGGGAGTCGGCCTCGTAGAGGAACTAGATTCCTGTTGCCGACTCCCCTCAGATTGCGAGCATGAAGCAATCTGCGAAATGGAGTAAATACTTAGCATCACTTACACACGCACCTACTTCCATGGCTCTCGATTAAGTGAACGATTAGACACCAGGCTTCCCATTCTTTCAGTATCCTTTGACACCACTTACGACTTACTGAACACGTTTTCGTTTTGCAACACACACACAACTGTGCAACAAGACAAGATGTAGCGTCGGGCGTGGGGCGTGGCGTAACTGGTAGAGCGTTCGGCTCGGAACCTAGAGGTTCTGAGTTCGATCCCCGCCGTGCCACGCCCCGACGTTGTGCCCTTGGGAAAGGCACTTTACACGACCTTCCTCACTTCACCCAGGTGTATAAATGGGTACCTTCTGTCTGTACCGTGTATTTCTTTCTTTATTTCTTTATTTGAATTTACCACATGCAAAAACAAGTGGAAGGGAGGATAAAACAGGTGTATCAACACCTTTACAAGTTGTCCTCCCAAACCTGAAATGATAATAGAAAACAATACGAAACCAAAATCAAACAATAAACATTAGACATCAAAAGTCAGTAGACATGAATATACAATTCGGTGACAATTATTGATTATATACAAAATTATCAAATATCATTATATACAGAGTAAAAAGCTAATCACAATACTAATGTAGTCTTAAAGCAGTGCAAGAGGCACACCCACAAGATGTGGACCAAGAGCAGGGGACGTCGATACTGAACTGGGTGTCAAATCTCACAAACGTGGCTCTCACAAGCGATCGCTTGAATGTCAAGATGTTAGACTTTTCAGTGGCTTGAACCCCAATATTACGGAGGACAGGGCTCAGCTGATTCCAGATGGTGACCAGCCTTGGAGTGTATGTGGCACTGTTAATATAAGTTACCAAAACTTGAATGCAGTGCCACATCGTCCCAGTCTGTACAAAAAGCAAAATAGAAAAACAAAAAAACAAACAAGACAAAGAGACAGACGTACCAACTGAGAATACATCCGATAACAACCGCAACCGTCGCTCCAGGAATGTGATGTAAGACCCAGACCCTTCTGAAACTGACGCAGACGTATTTTGTACTGATTCAAATCCTATCAAGGAGAATCCTATTAAAACAATGGGACGTACCATTTTTTCAAGGGGGTGTTGCAAAGAACTCTTTACATTGCGTGTTCATTAATGACATTTGCATAAGTAAACAATAACAATAAATGAGGGAAGATGCCCACATGGATTATGCGAAGTTTTCCTCTTTTGAATCAGCTTACCAAAATACTGTGTACATATGTGGTATAAAACAGCCAATAAAGAAACAACACAGATATATGGTCAGGTCTTACATAAGTCAGCCAGCAACACCCCCTTGAAAAAATGGTACATCTCATGGTTTTAATTGGACTCCCTCGATAGGACTTTACTCAGAACAGAAAGACGCCTGTGTCAGTTTCAGAAGGCGTCTGGGTCCAACATCACACCATCCCTGGAACAACCGTTGTTACCTCCGTGAATTTGGATGTATTTTAGTCAGTTGGTGTGTCGACGTCTGTCTCTTCGTATTTTTTTGCATCCACAGTTGTGTGTATGTTGCAAAACGGAAGAAGTATAAGTCAGAAGTGGTGAAAAAGGATACTTAGAGAATTGGAAGTATTGCACGGCTGGTTTACAATCGTCCTCTTAGTTGAAAGCCATGGAAGAGCGTGCGTAAAAGTGAAGCATGCCTATGCTGGAATGGATATGGTAGCATCACAGTCTATTTGATATTCTTCTTCTTTCTTCCTTTTATCCTGTCGGATCTTATCCTCCATAGAAGGCTCCCTGGGGCTTTTTTTTGCTCATAATACACTTTTGCTGACCATTTCGTTTTGTACTGGGTCGCTGATTGCCGGTCGTAGCTGAAATCCGGCAATCAGCTTCCCAGTACGAAAAGAAATGGCCAGCAAAATTGTATTATGAGCCAAAAAAGGCCTCAAAGACCCTTCTATGGAGGCTAGTTGGATCTGTTCATCATCAATGGACATTGCTATGTGCGGCTAGTCAAGCTCTACTTACTTTCTACCAACATTTTCTTTGTTCGTCCTACATGACTACTGGAGCAATATATAACATTGATATAGTCAGTAAGGATGTGAGGGACTTCTAACAGAAGCGGATCCTAAATCAACATGGATTATCAGACTGGGTATACAATAACTTCATCCACTGTGAGTACAAATTTCTGATTTGTTTTGACCCTTTTCATTCTGATATCTTTGCTAGAGCCATCACTTTTTCCTGTCATATCATCATGTGTTCTACCCTGTGTACGCCTTTAAATTTGCCTTGTAGCCATTTGCATATTGTATGCTATTCATGAGCCACCACGGCTAGCTCCTTGTAGCATGATTCGCACGGAATAATCCTGACTGTATTGGCATTATGTTTATTTAGCCAAACTAATAAATCAAATAACAAATAGTTGAACGCATTAAGTCATATGCAAACATCAAAAGAGATTTTTAAGTAACGCCCAGTGCTCTATACAATTTACCAAAGAAAAGGTTTGGATCATTTTTTTTTCAATCAGATGAGAAAGTGCTAAGCTCATACAATTTCAATTTCAGTTCACGGCATACGGCATAATAGTTCAAACAAGTCTAGAGAAATTTTGTTCAGGACAGGATGGCCCGAATAATTGGTCAGGATGGCCCGAAATTAGGCCATTATTTTGTTGGGAAAAATCCTATCTGTGGAAATGCTTAAACGCACTAAAATTCTAAAAAGAATCGAATTATCATTTATACAGCGTTCTAACACCTATCGTATTTTGAAGCAACACCATAGCAGGCAACGTGTGACCTAGTTGTAAGTGTGCGCAGTTCTGCACAGACATATTACATCATGTTAGATTGTCTATGAGTATTTTTTTAGAAAAAAAAACATATTAAAAGATCAATCGTTACATAGATTGGTCAAAATTAGAATAGTCAGACTAATATGGCTGTCCTTGAATTATTCATACAAGAACAATAAATAAAAAAAATAAATTAATAAGGAGGCAATCTAGGACCATAAATAGGCCAAATGCCTTTGATTACGGAAATTGTCTGTACGGACTAATGCCCCATGTGTTTCTAGAATTCATTCATATATATTCTAAAATGTAATTCCGTTTTGTGGAATTGTTTTTTTTTCTTCTGAAAATTGGAAAAGGAATTATTGTAATGGAAAAGAACAAAATAATCTAATCTGGGTTTCTTTTAATTTGTTGTATGAATAATTAAAAAAGAATCATTTTTGTCTGGCTGTTTTGATTTTGACTAATTTGTATACAGATTGATAATGTAATCTTTTTGTCTAAAATATTCATAGACAATGTAATATGATAGTACTGTAATATGTCTATCCAGAATTGCGCAAAGTTGAGAATATGCCACATTTCATCGGCTATGGTGATTTTATGGAATAGAATAGCTGTTAGAACGAATTAGAAAATATAAATATAGAATACAACACGGTGTATTCCGTATCACCCGAGGTACCAGCCAGACCGCGGGTCGGATCGCACGACGGCCGAAGGCCGGAGGGTGATCCGACCCGCGGGAGGGCTGGGACCGAGAATAGCTGTTAGAGCGAATCAGAAAATATAAATATAGAATACAACACGGTGTATTCCGTATCACCGAGGTGCCAGCCAGACCGCGGGTCGGATCGCACGACGGCCGAAGGCCGGAGGGTGATCCGACCCGCGGGAGGGCTGGGACCGAGGGTGATGCGGAATACACCGTGTTGTATTTTATTTATGTCATACCCACCTGAGAAAACCACTGTTTTGATGCGAAATGCGCCAGAAGTTGAACAAATTTGTTGCCCTCGAAAAAAAAGTGTTGCAACAGTAATGTTCCAACGTCCGAATCAGGTATTCGAACTGTCGATGGTACGTCCACTCGAAACAGTTCGATTTATTCGAATGGAGCCCGTGTGATAAGCCCGGGCCGTACCGAAAGTTATCACCCGGTCCGGAACACCCGTATCGAACGTTTTTGCGTCACAGGTATGACATAATAGTATTTATTGCTGAAGAAAGTCGAACAATATCTCCCACCCTATTTAGTTAATGGTTTTCTTAAGAACTATTGTTCTCGCAAACAGTTTGTTAGGCCTAAGCTTAGAAGAAAAAAGGGTGACATTACCGACCATGCCAGTAAAACCTGCCAACCCTAACCTTTTGGAGGGATAAAACACTGTAAAAGGACATAAAAAACTTCCGTCACCTTATTTCTGCTGCAATAGACAAGTGTGTTTGCATTCACATATGACTAAAATGTGATGTTGAAAATGGCAGTGTTCTGGTGCATTCCAGTTTTACAATCAAAATTTCCCATAGGATCACTTGGACAGAAATCTAAACAAAGCCCTACAATTTCAAAAACAGAAATACATCGTTATGCCCTTTATACCCGTCACAACATTGTCGCTTGAAAGGCATCAACATCTGTTGATTCCTATAAAGAATGTTCATTTGTGACGATAATTGACATCGTAAGAGTTTTGCTTTCTGTAAGGAAGTAGCGTGTAAATTATTTTACAACATCGTTGACGTTATACAACAGGATGACCACATCTCACTAGAGGACAACACATGCGATTTACAGCAAGACGAGACGACTCCAGCAGGTCTACATTCTGGAAATACTGAACCTGCTTCCAGCCAGGCTAACAATGATGGCGATCTCTTCACCAGGCCATATGATCTCAAATGTAAAAAAGATGGCGACGACGACTACATTGATGATGAGAGCAGTCCCACAGAAGGTGATGCTGCAGATGAAATCGCACCGACTGTCGATAGTAACCATGGTGATGCCCATATTGTGCCACACCAAGTTACTTACACGTGTCAGGATCACATGGTGTGTTTCAAGACAGTTTCAGAAGAGAGTGAAACAACGGAATCTTGCGTTGAACAGAACAACACTGATAAAATCTTAACAAACATGGACGGATGTGACCCAATTAAAAATGATGCTAAGATCAACACTGTTGAAAATGCCGGAAACACGGTTAACACTCCACATTGCTGTAATTTACTCTATCCACTTACTAAATGCCTCCAGAATGACCAATCCCGGAATCAGATGTACGCGCAAAATGCCACAAACTCTGAAACCCCCAATCCGATGTACGCGCAAAACGCCATAAACTGTACCTCAGTGTACAAGCCAAAAGCCTGCGACTCTAATCCGATGTACGCCCCTGACCTTCCATTACATGCAACAGAGTCGGATGCTGTCGAAGCAACGGCGGAAGATCTGAACCCCAAAGTGGATACCGACATTGAGGCACAAGCAAGTCGGGATACCGAAGCTGAGCAATCTGCCACCAGGCAAACAGACACTGGTGAGAGTTTCAACATCACGCCGTATGCTGTTAGATACCAGACAGATGATGACAATGATGACATCGTTACCAGAAGTAATAATAAGACAAGGAGAGGACAAACACAAAGCAGTATCCCTGGCAATGCCGACATCGAGCCGTATGCGGTCAGATATGAGGACGATGAAGACATGGCAGCCAGAAGAAACGCAACCAAGAACGAACGAACGCAAGATGTCAGCCCTGACGATGTCCACATTGAACCGTACGCAGTCGCATACACGGGCGGGGATGACGATACCTCCACCAGGTCAGAAAGATGCAGCTCCACCACACATGGCACCGTTCTGGGGGGCAACAGTCATGCGCGTGGCGTTAGAGATCAGGCACCGATGCACGTGCAAAACGGCCCCCAACAAAACTTTGGAGGTAAGATTGTCTATTGTGACCATGTGCATACAACGGCTTAGACTTTGCGTAATGGACATCGATCTTACTTGCTCTAATGTAAGTGTCAACTTTTGTCACCACCTGATGTGAATATAACATCTGTTCTACACAAAAAAATGTTAATATCTGAGGCCTTTTGCTTTACTAGTACAGTGGAAGCCAGTTAATTGCACGTCGGATAAACGCACACTTCGGTCAATTGCACGGGATCCCAAAATCCCGTGGCTGTGCGGTCAAACTGGGTAACTTCGCATTATCGCACACGCCGGATAATTGCACGGGATTCACTGGCAAATTGGGTGTGCAATTAAGCGGCTTCCACTGTATTGTACTTTTTAATGCTACTTCTTTATCATTTTGATTTTTTCTCCTTTGGATGTTATTATGGTGTCCTAAAATATGCTTTTACAGGGTTGCAAGTTCGATGGGAGTACGTTGCTGCCCTCATATGCACAGCTGCTGCCCTGTTGTCATTGGTCATTGGAGGCAGTTTAAGTTTCGCATTCATCAACAACAACACGCCGAATTCTCCAATGGTACGCTTTCGTATACTGCCTCTTTATGGCTTTCCCTTCTTATCTTTAGCCTGGTATTCTTCCTATTCTGGCGCTCCTTCTTTCCGCTGATAGTTTCCTTTGTTAAACTTTCTTAAAGGTCTGCTACGCAGTTTTTTGCGCTCAAATTTGAAATATTCTAGAACTAAGAAATCTCAGATTTACTACTACTTTTTGACACTTTTTGACACTTTTGTGTCATTATTTCACGTTTGCAACGTAGAGAATTAGCCTAAAAACATTTCGTCCTACGCGCGCTGTAACTTTATGATCTCCCTAGTTAGGCACCGGTGAGAATTCGAACAAGAATCAATCATCAACGGTTCGTTCGGAAGAAACAAAAGGGCTGAAACCCAGCGCGGGCGTGCAGATTCACAGGTTTTCAAACGCGCTCGCACGGCGAAAATATCGACTCCCGACATGCCTTGAATAGTGTTCCGTAACGTGGTAGGCTTGATTCAACTAACTATATAAAGAAATGGCCGGAAAATGGATTTTTTGTTTTCAGTTTGAAGCCCAAAAACTGCGTAGCAGACCTTTAAGAAGCGGCGAGCGTTATCTCACTGGACTGCGCCAGATTGCACAAGGCTTTCACAACAATTGTGCAAACCGACCCAAATTGGAACTGATCCGTGTAATGTGTAGTCTGAAATCGTGATTTTGTTAGACATTGCATTTACAAAATAGGCGCAGAGCAGCGCGAAACAGTGTAGTTTATACATTTAATATATAGATCTGCAATTTCCAATAACCTGCTTATACGGGCTTCATATGCAATTGCGTCGCACATCAGCGAAACCACAAGAGAAAATTGGCATGTCGACCTCGCGCATGTTGGCATAGTCTTGTGAGATAACCACTTTAGTAATGACTTTAGTATGTGCCATAGTCTTGTGAGATAACCACTTTAGTATGTGGCTCATCAAATTCATGACAATGTCTTCCATCGAGAGCAGAAATCAAGACCAATCCATACCTCGGATCGTCCCATCTGTTGTACTTCTGGCCATGGGTGGACGACAAAACCTGAGCTGACGTCAATAGCCCCTGAGGACTTTAAGGTAAGAAGAATGCTTAACAAGCTTCTTTACTTCCAGTTTCCGATAGGTAGATGAAAGCACATATTTCATACTGTAAGCGTTTTGTCATGTGAAGTTAAGCAAACAAATTAATGTAAGGTGCTACGCACTCATACAAAGATGTTGCAGCCATCAAGACATTGAATTGTCAGAAAGCTGTTTCAAATTCCTTTGAACTTCTGCATCACTTAATCTTTTATTTGTTTTAGCAAACCGATAAGATGTCGAAGGATGATGACATTACCTTCTGATTTATCTAATTATTTACTTATATTATATTTGTTACATAAATTTTTTTAACTCAAAGTGGTACCAAAGTCTACATACCGCAACATTGGACAAGAACCATATTTTCAATTCTCCAAGTATCTGTTACACCACTTCCTCCTTTCGTGCTGTCACTCGGGAATATCAGCACGACTTCGAACGCACAGAAACTGATTAGAATATCATTGTTTTCACACGTTATATGATGAGTTCATTCGTATTCTCTTACTAGGTCACGACTACCAGTGGTCCCTTTGGGATAACAACGCCAACGCTGTCGTCAATCTCAAGCACATTACAGGGTAATATTTTGTCTTGGACATGCTATGGTCTTGATTTTTAGTGAAGATATAGCCTTTCATCGTTAGAAAAAGGATAGTAGACTTGGGCACCTTCTGATCTTGCCCTGTAACCGAATATGATTCAAAGGAGATGATATTCAGCATGCAGGCACCTAATATAATAATAATAATAATAATGGTTTATTCAGAAATATCAGTTTTGCCACATTGGAGCCAAGGGCTGAATTGCGTGGGAAACTTTACTGTCATTAAAGTCGACAAAATTTAAGTAAGATATTGCTGATGACCTTGATTATTAAAATACATATAGCATTACACGAGTTAAAGAAATGTCGATCAAAAGCACTACTGTACGGTGCACAGATTGAAAACATCGATCAGTGACATTAACATGACCATTACAGGCCATACAGATACGAGACACTTAAATAAAAACTGTTCAAGGATATAAGGAAAATATGAACACAATAAAATGCAAATCGCGTAGATTAGGACTTATTTGGATAATTGAATAGGAAATTGTCTACTCCTCTTGTTTTTCCTAAAAAAAAAAGACTTTAATATATGTATAACGTATTTAATTATGGGAGGTTTAACAATAAACAGACACAAGATATGCAACTGCGGACTTAACTTGTATAATTCCTACGAAAATGACCTACATTTTAAATTTTCTTTACGCAATTGTGACAGGCCTTTTTGTACCAGACCAAGTTATCATTGATCGAATCCTCTTCCTTTTACTGTAGTTTTTCATGACAATAATGACAACTCAGAAAAGGTTGTCCTCGTCGGAAAGGAAGGAAACACAATAATTGAAGGTCGAAGTCACCGTGGAGTGGCTGTCTCTGCTGACAACGAGATCTTCGTGACTGATTTCCAGAAGAGAGGGGTCAATGTTTACAACATAAGCGGAGCCTACCGTCGCTTCTTCCGAACAGTCGTCCCTGGGGTCGCGGTGAAGAAAATGCAACCAAGCGATGTCGCCCTGGACGGAGAGGGTCATTTGTGGGTAGTGGGGAAGAGGAAGAATATTAATGTGAAAGCACATGTGGTGCAGTACAGACGCAATGGGCAGCCTCTGTCCACGTTTGACGTCAACTTCGTGTCCGTGAATCCTGGCATTGCAGTTGACGTGACTAACCACAAAGTCATCGTGACCAGCATGCGTGGAGTTCTGATCTACCAGTCGAACGGCTCGCTGCATCTGAGATTTGAGGAGAGACGAAAGTTCCCAGTGTCATACGTAACCACAGACAGCGAGGGAAACATCTTTGTCTCGACCCCGGGTGAAATCCAGGTCTATAATCGCTACGGGGCAAGGCTATTCACATTCAGGGCACGTGGACTACAAAAAAGATGGTCGGGTGTTTCCCGGGGAATTTGCTTGGACACTTTGGGTCGCATCATTGTGACGAAAGTGCTACCAGCCAGGGTTGACATGTATACAAGCCGTGGGGTTTTTGTCCGCACCCTCGCGAACATTACCAACCCAGCTGGTGTTGCCATGGGGCCGGACGGACAGTTGGTGGTGGCGAACGCACAGCTCCGTACTGTGACCATCTTTCCACGCCAACTGGTATATATGTGAGACAACTAAAGAGCAAAAGAGAAAACAAACTTTTTCTCGGACATACTCGATACACTGGAAACAGAGCATTCTTCATTATTTTCCATCACTGCTCAGTCACACAGCCAGGACCAAATGGTTTGATGTTTTTTTCTATCAACGAGACTTGATAAAAGCATGAAGGCTGTAGATGGGAACATAGAACTGCTCTTACAACAGCGTAGCAATAAAAAAATATACAAGAAAGAAAAAAATAGTGGTAAGACGACAGATACATCGCCTTGGCTCAAATACCATGCTTAGTGCAGTGAATGTATCTGAGTGATTGTAGAAAACAAAATGTAATATGGTGTTGTTATTGGGGTTACAACAATTTTCTTCAATCAATGACTGTTTTGTAAAGGTACAGTACATACCTCCCAAATTTTCGATGTATAACAGCACATCTTCGTCACGGGGAATGACCTAGTCTCAATCTCGCGAGAAAACGAGACTAGGCCAGGCTTGCGTGGATCATCTCCCCCCGCCTCCTTGCGGAGAAGGGGTAGGTACGTAGGACTTGGGCAGCTCCCAACCCATTGATTGAAGAAAATTGTTGTAACTGTATGCATACGTTACTGATGAACGTCTTCAACGGTGTTGCTATTGTTTTTCTATGAATCATACTTTGAAAGACGATAATGTTCGTAGCTTTAAGTAGAACTCTGCTGACATAACTTTGTGTAAAAAAATACCATGCGCAGTGCGATGAATGTATCCGAGTGATAGTAGGAAACAAAATGCAATATGGTGTTGTTATTTTTCTATGAATTGCATTTTGAAAGAATGAAATAATGGTGTTAGCTTTAAGCAATGTTTTTCTAACATAACTTTGTGCAAAAATATCAAGCTAGAGTTATCTTTGGGAAAGAAAAGACATAGCTTTCCAAAATGTTTAATTTTGAGACAATCAGTATTCAATATTGAGAAAATATTATAGTTTCTGTAGCTATTAGTAAATAAACTTAAATTTCACGGCCGCCAATGTTAAAGAAAGGCAGACATGACGTGTGATTTGAGTAGTCTGTGATTGGTCGCACTTCAGTGTAAAACACTTTATTGTAATAATATGTAATCGGTTCTGCTAATTGATGTTTTTAAACTGGTCAGGCTAAATTCAAAGATTGCTTAAAACTGATATTGACAGAAAATAGATGTCAAGTGAAACTGTAAAATAATGTTATGAAATTAATCTAATAAAAAATCCAACAAAGCATCATCAACAGCAGCTTCGCAGCAGCTGGTTATACTGTAAATGAATTTTAAGTTCGCGGGGATTTAATTTCGCGGTAGCTATAGCGGGAAAAGGGACTTTCGCGGTGGTTTTAAGTTCGCGGTAGCACCATGCACTGTAGTCTCCTACTGCCATGGATAAATATTCGCGGTGGTATCAAATTAAAGTGGCGAATAAAACCGCGAACATTAAACCACCGCGAACATTTCTGCATTTACAGTATTACTCTGAACGGCTGTCACACCTAACCTCTGAACAATCTAGCTGTAAGGTCAACAATCTAGCATGACGTCACGGCGACCCTCCTTCATGGTTGGTCGCTTTGATTTAAATTTCCATCTAAAACAGTAATTTTATACTTTGAGGCTAGGGTAAAGGTCCTTTGTTTTAAAACAGTAACAAAGCGTATTTCTATTGCCCCCTACACATCTAATGATACCGTTATTTTCTCTTAAGTTTCTGCACGCGCTAAAGAATACTGCCATTTTGCACTGCTTCGACACTGTCTCTTTCTGGTGAAGACGCTTGAATCAAATTTTGGCTTTATGATAACATTTTGCCTAATAACAATAGTTTGCTAGTATTTAGAAGTTACCGTCCATGGTCAGAGTCTTTATCACTTATTAAGTCATGTTCACTGTTCATTGTTTTTACTGAAAAAAAAAACAACTGGCAAGAATATGCTTAAATTGCAGTGTTAGGTTACATTTAGGTATATCTAGACCAAGTTAGCCATGTAGGGCAAACGATATTGCAGCAAGTTGAGCATTATCATTATGATGATGGTGACGATGATGATGGAGATGACGATGATGATGTTGATGTAGGTGATGTTGATGCCTAGTTGATGGCAAAAGGATGTTGTATCGGCTCAAGGTACTTTGGAGGACGGATAATCCTCGTTGCGGGTGCATCATTCGGATAAGTGAGATCAGTCAGATGAGTGCCGTCCATGTTCGGTGGTGGTCTTGGTCCTCGAAGCGGATTCAACTCCTTAGGCGCCCTCAACTTCTTTTTCCTTTTCTTCTTTCCTTTCTTCTTCTGCTTCCCCTCCTTTCCTGGCTCTTTGGCTTCGTCCAAGCCCCTCTCAAGATCGGGAAGACGGTCGACCCTCTTGAATCCTTGGCCCGGTTTTTCCTTCAGGTCCATGACTTGTACAGGAGTGATTTTCTTCAGCTGTGCGTACTGCACGTACTTATACACGGCGGCGAACAGGACTGACATGGCGGCGAATCCTCCGACGGCTGCCCCGGCCAGGTAGATGGCAGAAGACGTGCCGGTGTTTTCGTTGTTGTCTTCCCTGCCAGTGATGATGGTTTCTGTACAGTCATAAAGAAAGGGAGCATCAATCGGAAGTCTTACTAACTGATGTATCTTTCTTTTACAATGATGGCTGTAGAGCCCCTGGCTAGGTTACCTGACTAGCACATAGTGTGTGTGTTTCTATCTCTCTCTCTCTCTCTCTCTCTCTCTCTCTCTCTGGTTCTCTGCCTCTTTGCATGTATATCTCTCTTTAAGTTAGTTCTTTTTCTCTGCATGTGTCTTTTCCCCCTCTCTCTATCCCTCTGTACTTTTATAACTGAAGTTAATCACCACTTCCGGATGCAATATTCTACTTTAGCGTGTGTGGACCGAAGGAACAGCTGTAATTTAAAGTTGCATTCCACCCGACGCCATATGAAAACTGCAGGTGCATCATTATTAACAAATAATAAACAAAAATTGATTGGTTAGAAGAATATTGTGTTTGACTTTAAAAAATTCATTACCACATTATTTGTGTATTATTACAACATGTCTGTATGTACTTTCACAATGCCTGCCGTAGTTGTTTTCGGGGCAGAAGCAGACGTAGGTCTCCGTGTTGCTGACGCAGGTGCCCCCGTTCTCACACGGGTTGGTCGAACAAAACTCCCGCATTGTCTCTTCGGTGTTTGAAGCGTCTATAGTAAGGAAAAGACTTAAGTGTCATCGACTAGATATACTGATGATAGTCAAAGGGACTCATGGGCAACACATCCAGCATTAATCATGTTCTTCCAGTTGTCGTGACTAGATTGATGAAACTACAGAAAATAACAGTTTCTCCCATCCGTGAACAGTTTCATCAGGTTGGTACGTCACTGAATAAAGAGACTCTTTTTACACAACCAGTGCTTTATTCTCACCGACTGTATATACATATGTAAATACTTTTCGTTTTGTGACCGCATCTGAACTGTGAGCAGCGACACCTGCCCTGCAGTACAATGTGAACCAGTCAGAATTGCCCTGAAGAAGGTGACAGACGGTCACCGAAACGTCGGTGAGAATAAAGCACTGGTTGTGTAAAAAGAGTCTCTTTATTCAATAACAGTTTCTATTACAGGAAAGGAGAGTTACAAAGATATGTAACTGTTTCATGACACTTAAAAGTGTAATTGCTACCCTGGTGATCATGAAACGATTAGTTTTAGAGCAGTTCAAATGTCAGCACCAAGGACAGTGGGTTTTATTTATGTCAATTTGCCTTTAGGCGTCGGTGATAGTTCTAGAGTAACCAGCTTTACTTCTGTAGTTTAATGGATTGATTTGTTGCTATAGTTTGGATATCGATGACAAAATGGAGAAAATAAATTGTCAAAGGATCAAAATTGTAAGTTATTTTGTATATATTAAGCCCCTGTCACACAGAAGAAAAAAATCTATCGGTCTACGAGTCTTCAAGCTCTACATTTTTGGCAGTAACACGCTGTGTATTCTCTCAATCATTATGAGATTTTTTAAGGATCGGTCGATGCTCGTAGGTCAATGAGAGGAGTTGAATGTGTTTGTGAAGAATTTTCTGGTTAAAAATTCTGGCGTTTTTCAGAGCTTACAACCTTCGGGCGATCAACAAGTTCGGCCGAAGCTCTTCGTTTGTGTGAAAGGGGCTAAAAAAGTAGTTGCCTCTCATTGACAAGAATAGAATGTACGTACACGATGGGAAGGTGGGGATCCTTAGTTCACAGTTCTCCCCGACAAACCCGCTGGTGCACCGACATGTGTAGGTCACCACGCCGACCTCGCAGGTTCCGCCGTTCAGACATGGCAGGGACACGCAGGGGTCGGTGGTGTTCGGAGACACCGCCGTAGTGTTAGCATCATCTGCTGGATGGATTGAAAAAATCAACATCAACGTACGATGTATATGTAACATGAAATTTACACTCAAGTGTGGCTATGACAAAATCGTGTTCCGAGGTACCAATGTAGTTAGCATCTTCTGTGGGATGGATTGAAAACCTTGTCAGCATCAACGTATATTTTATATACGACGTTTGTACTCAAATATGGCTTTGACAAAATCGTATTCCGAGACACCACTGTAGATTAACATCATCTGTGGGATAGATGGAATATATCGTCAACATAAACAACAACGTCAACGTACATATTTGTATAACATTTGCACTCAAATTTGGCTATGACAAAATAGTGTTCCGAGACACCACCGTAGAGTTAGCATCATCTGTTGGTGAAGCAAAAACGTCGTTAACGCATGGCGTTTGCACTCACGTGATTATGACGTAGGAATTGTCCGCCATATTGGATGATTATACTTTTAAGCTGACGATATTGACTTTGCAAGTTATTACAGCTTCGCAATTTCAACGTCGTTACATATCAGACACCGGGAGCTTTTTTCATTTATGTTATTATCATTATTTCGATGAAGCTATAAATGAATTAGAAATATACAGGATTTTGCACTATGTTGTTATTCAGGCAAGAACAGTAAACATTCCATGAATTCTTACCTATTTCACAGTGTACGCCGTTGAAACCTTCCGGACAATCGCAGATGTACGTGCCATTTACCTCCAAACAGATTCCACCGTTAAAACATGGATTAGGCGAACACTGTTCAATCTCTGTGGAAAGTATAGCAAAAAAATGTTTTGATTGGATTTCATTAAACAATAAACAAAGCGAGTTAGCAATAACTATAATTGAATAAAAAGATTTCCAAACGACAAATCCTAAATTAATGCCATGGTAAAGTGTAATCTTCAGACACGGCAGATTAGCTCGGTGTCTGTGTAAGCTAAAAGGTACAAACTAAGACACTTCTTTCATTTCTCACATGGTTTTTACGGTGTGGAAATTAAATATGACTTTCCTTACCTTCGCAATTGCCCCCACGGTATCCCACTTGGCATGCACAGTTATAACCATTCAACAGGTCCTCACAAGAGCCGCCATTTTGACAAGGGTTCGATTCGCATTCGTCTATTTCTGCAAAACGGTAATAAAAAATCAGAATATTCAGCAAAAATGGTTGGAATACTAGATTCTGACCAAATTTAGGTCTAACAATGTGGCGGAGAAAAATCATTCAACTATCTCCCCACCTTCTTCACATGTATCTCCTCTGAATCCTTCTAGGCATGCGCAGGTGAATGAGTTGACGTCATCATAACACGTACCCCCATTTTGACACGGACTTGACTGGCACTCATCAACGTCTGTAAAGGTAAACACAAATATTTACGACGTCATCAAATCTCCTGTCGGTTACAGTATTAGCAAGTAACTACTAGTTCCTACTATACTGCATAATTTAAAGTCATAACAGGGAAATTTGAGGAGGTAAAGGGTACTACATACCGTTTTCGCAATTGACTCCGTCAAAACCAGCCCGACAGATACAGCTGTATGCCGAGACTATGTTGTCACAGGTGCCGCCATTTTGACAGGGACTGGAGTCACACTCGTTGATTTCTGAAAAAAAAAAAAATGGACCAGTATAACATTGAGCACATTTTAGGTACAACTTGTGTTACGAAAAAAAAAAACGATAACAAAGATTATAACCAGAACGATTTAATTTCTTTCTGCGTAGATATTAAATGACTAAAACAACTGTTAAAGGAAGACAATCTAACGCACCTGTTTCACAGTTGACCCCCGCGTATCCAGGTGCGCAGGTACAGGTGTAGCTGTTCACCTGGTCCTGGCACGTGCCGCCATTTTGACATGGACTCGACTCACACTCGTTCCCTTCTGCAACAATGGAAATCAGAAAAACGATGACATAATTCTTAAATGATTTCCTTCACAAAAGATTCATCATACAATAAAAATCATGAATTTCAGAGATGATAGAAGAGATATGGTACCATCTTCGCATGTTTCTCCACTGTAACCTTCTACGCATGCGCAGGTGAACGAGTTGACGTCATCGTAACATGTGCCCCCATTCTGACACGGATTCGACTGGCACTCATCAATATCTGTGTAGGTCAAAGTTTACCAAAAAATTTATCTCTAAGTATTAAATGAACACTCTGTTTCAATTGGAAAGTGGTAAATAGCAATATCTTACGAGGTCTATGAGTGATACATTGAAGTACATCTTACTTTCTTCGCATACGTTGCCGGTAAATCCGTCTACGCATGCGCAAGTGAAAGAGTTGACCCCGTCAGAGCAGCTTCCGCCATTTTGACACGGGCTGGACTTGCACTCATCAATGTCTGTAAAAACGTTTAACGTTGATTATTTGAAGTAGCCAAACACAACACGATTGTTCGTGAAGTAACAAGTGAAGAAACTCCTTCCGTTGTACTTGAGTATGTGCACAAAAGAACGTCTTACTTTCTTCACATCTGTCGCCGGTAAATCCGTCTACGCATGCGCAAGTGAAGGAGTTGACACCATCTGAGCAACTTCCACCATTTTGACAAGGGCTGGATTCACACTCATCGATGTCTGAAAAAGATAGCGTTTATTATTTGAATAAACCAATCAAAGAGCTCGATATTCAGGAAATGGCAAGTATCATAAACTTCGTAAAATGATTTACGTATTGAAATAAGTCTTACTTTCTTCACATCTGTCACCGGTAAACCCATCTACGCATGTGCAGGTATATGAGTTTGCTCCGTCCGTACAGATGCCGTCATTTTGACACGGGCTGGACTCACACTCGTCAATGTCTGAAAAAGTTGACGTTTATTATTTGAATCAACCAATCACAACACGATTGTTCGTGGAATAGCAAATAAAAGAAACTCCAATAATTGAGCTGTACTTATTTTGGACTTGTGTATGTGCGACAAAAATCTTACTTTCTTCACATCTGTCGCCGGTAAACCCATCCACGCATGCGCAAGTGAAAGAGTTGATGCCGTCAGAGCACCTACCGCCATTTTGACATGGGCTAGACTCGCACTCGTCGATATCTGAAAAGATAACGTTCATTTTTTAAACTAACCAATCAGAGAACTCAATATTCAGGAAAAAGCAAGTATCATAAACCTAATAAATTCATTTATGTATCGAAGTCTTACTTTCTTCACATCTGTCACCGGTGAAGCCATCTGCGCATGTGCAGGTATATTTGTCGGCTCCATCCGTGCAGCTTCCGCCATTTTGACACGGGCTGGACTCACACTCGTCAATGTCTGAATAAAAAGATAACGTTCAATATTTGAATCAACCAATCAAAACAGGTAATACGTCGATCACAGTTATACATCCAGGTAATAGGATACACCGAATAGCGGTTACTCAAATTCAAATGCAAACAACTGGAAAATCATATCCAGTTGTTTCAGTAACTGCTATTTGGCACCAAACGTGTATAGTTAGGGGATGGCAAGAATCATGAACTTGGTAAATTGTACTTCAACAATATCTTACTTTCTTCGCATAAGTCGCCCACAAACCCATCTGCGCATGTGCAGGTGTAAGAGTTTACTCCATCCGTGCAGGTGCCGCCATTTTGACACGGAATGGACTCACATTCGTCAACGTCTGGGTAAACATAGTAAAACATTTGTCAACGTTTGAACAATCACTTGAAAATATGTTTGGACACCATTAGTGTAAATAAGTTGTCATTGTTCTAACTAAACATTATGGAAGTGTCTGTAATTGTAGAAAGATTTGCATTCGTCAAGGTCTAAGTAAACATAGCACAACATTTGACAACGTTTGGAAAAAAACATTGACAGTGAACAAGTTTATAACATATATTTGGACACCGTTAGAATTAGCTTAAATATGTTGTCATTGGTCTCATCATGCAACAAAATGCGAATAAACGTAGAGAGAAATTTTGATAAACGTTAAAGATTTTTACCTTCCTCACACCTGTCACCTATGAAACCGTCTGGGCATGCGCAGGTGTAAGAGTTGACGGCATCGCTACATACGCCGCCATTTTCACACGGATTAGATTCGCACTCGTCAATTTCTGGAACGAGAGGAATTCAAAACGGTACTTTTATTTACAATTTAGCAATAACAATGTGATATCAAGTAAGCAACGTTACAATTGACATATGAAGAATTAGGGGCATCTCAAACTCTGCTCATGGATCATATCCGTTTATATGTTGAGGGTGTTGAAAAATTATTTTCAGCTTCCTGATTTAGTTACACACGCATCTTATAAGCCTAATATGTCAACATCGTTCCTGATTTTGTATGTAATAAAGAATCAAAATTACAGCATTGTACCTTGTTCACAGTTGTTTCCTCTGTACCCGTCTGCACAGTCACAGACGTATGAGTTAACTCCGTCTATACAGGAACCGCCATTCTGGCAGGGGCTCGACTCACATTCGTCAACATCTGTTTGAAACAAGGAAAGTTTTCGAACGAAATCAAAGACTATTGCAATTGATTTCATCAGCTTAGGCACCATTGAGACTTTCTTTGTTCGGTTTTAGTTTTTCTAGATACATGTTAAAAGACCGTACTAAGCACATATTTTCTCATCCCTTTGTTTATCTAATTATATATAACATTCCTTTTTTCAGGTTAAGACCGAAATACATGCAAAATACCTGCGATCCCTATAACATGTAAAGACAAAACCACTGTTGCTCTGTGTGACAACGTTTAACAACCTACTAGATCCAATATTTATTTCTTAAATCTTGAATGATCCCAGACAAAGCACATGACACTTCATATTACTTACCTGTCTCACAAACTTGCCCTATGAAGCCAGCCGGACATGCGCAGACAAAACAAGTATCTTCATCGGCCGAGTAGGTGCAGGTCCCACCATTTTCGCAAGGGGTAGGGTCACAATAGTCCCGTTTCTCTGTCGAGATCAAAGTAGAGATAAAAGAAGCCTTTAAAATCTAGTATGTATCATCTATGGCTGATTATATTTATGAAAGGCAATGTTTTGATAAAAGAAAGTATGGCATGAAAAAGGCATCTCGTTATAATATGGCGTTAGTCTGACTTTCTTGCTCGTGTACGGTCTAGAGTGTTTGATACGTCAATGAAAGTTAGACATCCAGGTAATAAGATACACCAAAAAAGCGGTTACTCAAGCAACTGGAAATGATTTTGGAAACGGTCAGACGTTTCAGACAGCATCCACTATCTTTCGACATTGACGCTGAGGAAAGCTGTTTGAAGAAAAGGTCTTATATCCTACCTATGACTTGAGTTAAACTTAGTCTCAGTTAGTGCGTTGGATCATTACAGATTACCGTCTGCACCCCTGTCAATCATCTGATGACGTACCTTCTTGGCAGGTCTGCCCCTCCCAGCCACACGCGCAAGTGTTGTCGGGACATTCTCCGGTGAAGCGGTTGCAGACGGCGTCATCACGACAGTGGCAGGTAGAGGTGCATCCCGCGCCAAACGTTCCCGCGCTGCACGCTACAGAAACAAATACATTGGTTAACAACATATCATTTCTACGCAAAATAGAAGTTCTGCTGCAATGCTACACAGAACGTTAAAAAAAGAAAATTAAATCGACCATTAGAGACAAACCATCCCTCAAACGAGACGGGGGCCGATACAGACTACCTGGCAACTTTGATCCATTGATGACGTCACCCTTACGTTCAGGTCACGTGGGATCAAGCTATCTTATCTTGAGAATGGTCAGAGGACTGATCGAATTCTTGTGGTTGAGTACTTAACTTCGTGTACAGAAATAGAGTAAAAAATCTTAACAATGATTTTATCTTAGTACAAAGCTAAACTTTCTTCCGACACATAAGTACAGACGGATCAAATTTTCAACGACCACTGTCGCCTTCTTCAGGATCAATACTGATGACCAATCACTTCAGAACGTAAAAAAAAAAACGCGCGAGAGTTACAGACACGTGATCTTCCGGATACTTGTCGTCAGCAATTGGTCAAACGTGTAAGGAGTCCCGTACCTGTGTCACATCTCAGACCCCGGAAGCCGGTGTTACAGGAGCAGCCGTACGGGTCGGGGACACAGAACTGGAGTTCTGCGCATGCTTCAGGGCTGTCGCCGCCGTTGTCACATTTATGGGAACACGACAGTCCGAACCGGTTACTTCCGCAGGCTGAGGAGGGGGTGGGGTGAGTCATTCGTTTGTTTGTTTGTTTGCTTGTTTGTTGGATTCATTCACACACAAGGTTGGAATACTCTGTAGTTGAGTGGTCTGAAAAGAAACTACTGATATGTAATGCATTACACAGCGGGCAAACGAAAGAGGGAAGGCTTGAGATTATAACTGGGACACTAAGGAAGAGATGAGGAGCATCAGTAACAGCTGGCACGACCTGCAGCTGGCAAGGCCCACCAGAGACGTGTACGGTGGATGACGATCATCGGTGGCCTATGCTCTGACTAGGGCAAAGGGCCCGAGTAAGTAAGTAAAATATGTAAACAAAAAGAAAACAAAAACAAACCGAACGTCGTGTCTTACGTATTTCGCAGCGGTCTCCCCGAAAGCCCGGTGGACAGATGCACTCCCCCGTGTCGGAGTGGCACATCCCACCGTGGAGGCAGTTCGGACACCCCCGGCTACATCCGGGACCCCACCGGTTTTCTTGACATCCTAAAGAAAAGGAGTTTTTTTACACTCACGTGACTATGTCTTATGTCCTGCCCGCCATGTTGGATGGTTAAAGCTGGAAGTTGCTAGGTAACTTTGAATTATCATATGCAGACGTCAGGTAATTATTACATCATATCATACAAATGCACATTTACAGGTATCCAGAAGGGAATCAACCAACATGGCAGACAGTAACATACCAAAACTATTTTTTCAGAATGCTCTGGGGACAAGAACTGACATTCTAAGTGAATGTATGATAAACGTTGTTTTTGAAGTCTCCATTGATCAATCGACCCATCAATCAATCAGTCAATAAATTAATCAATCAATTTACTTAAAGTTTTCTACTAACTTCTTGATAAATTGTAGTTTACTAACAAGTCAGATTCAAGGATGTATTCGTGTGCTTTACAGAACATTGTGAAAAGGCAGTTAAAGACAATGGTCAGTGCAGCTAACTGATAAGTTTAGTGTACCTCTGACAATGACTCTAATCATAGCGCCATTTTCCGGTTCTCCGTCGTGATAGCATCTGTACACCCCCGCGTGTTGAGTGGAATCGGCCCCGCTGATGACGTAAATGCTGCTGCTAGTCGATTTTTCCTGTAAAATATTCACTTTGGTAAAATCATAGCAATAAATAATCTCCAAGCAGATCGTACGGTGCCATAATATAGTATCAAAGCTGGCCAAGGAGTATAGCCGGCCAAAGAGATCAAACGGGCACCGGTGGGTTCGATACTATATTACGCCACCATGGATCTGCTTGGAGATTAAGCAATAAACGCAGCGGTGTTGTATATGATAAAAACTAAACCTGTTAATGAAACATGGATATGATAACTGCGATGTTATATGGATAGGATTATATTTTGAAGAACGCACAAGATTTTTGCCTACAAAGCCTTTTGCAAAAAGGCAAGCAAAGAGACGGAAGAATCGAGAGTATTTAAGTAATGATGACAGTTGACTCTTATGGGGTTATGGGTTTTTGATAGTACATAATTTCCATGTAATTCTTTACATTATGCGCTACGCAATACCAACATTATTGTCTACAATGCATAAAGCAACCGAGCAAACAAACAAACAAATGAACGGAAACAAACAACCAAGAGAATTATAACAATAATGACTGTTTGTTAATCAAACATTGAATCGGATCTCACCACCCCATTCTGTTTCCACCGGACCCGTCTGAACTGTGTCTGCTGCGCCGTCATGCGGATCGTTAAGGTATCACCGCGGTTCACGGTCAAGGAGAAAGTTGGGGGAGTAAAGGAGGCTGCGGGATGAAAAATAAGTAAATAAAAAAAAACTTGTAAATCTATATCTACAGAACTGCAATGACGTAAATCTCCAACTCATGGGACCGCGTGGCACGATCGGGAGCGCGTTGGTCTCAGGCCCGAGAGGTCCGGGGTTCAAATCCGCTTGCCGTGTCACCGATCTTGTGCCCTTGGTAAAGGCACTTTACACGACTTTCCTCACCTAACTCAGGTGTAAATAAGTACATCGCTGCGGCTAGTGGCAGTGACAGGCCTTTGTGGTGGTGAAAGGCTATAGGGGCATGTTCGGGCATGACGCACCCGCCATGACACATGAGTCAGGGGTAGGAGGAACCCCTTGCATCCTTGGTCGGAAGTCCTCCTAGGAGACGGAAACTCCTAACAACAAACCTGCATCTGCTTACACGTTGCATACAGTTGCCCCTGTAGGACTAGTACGCCAGTGGACGAGAGGGTGGAGAAGGACGTGCATACAGTTGCCCCTGTAGGACTTGTACGCCAGTGGACGAGAGGGTGGAGAAGGACGTGCACACCCCTCCTTCACCTTAAAAACCCAAGTGCAGGCCAGGCAGACGGGTCGCCTTTTAAAACCCCGTCCGCCTACCATTGTCTTCCGAGACAGACGGATGCCAACACAACAAATCTCCAACTAGTGCGTCAATCCAATTGCAAACCCTCACAGACAGTACCCTCCGCCCCTGTGGCGTCGCCAAAAAATCTTCAATTTCAAAACAGGTAAGGGTTTCATTGAGCAAACTAAACGTCGTTTAACGTTACATACTGATTCTCTTAATAGATAGGTACAAAATCAGTGCTATTCCCTCCTGGTGTGCACTATTAAATACGGCTTTATATTTATAGTGTTTTAATGTCACATTTACTAAATAGTAACGTTGATAATTGCCAATTTAAGTCTGGGTGTTAATGTCGCTAAGGCTAAAACTGACTTAATTCACAGAGTTTTACAGCAAGGTATAAAGGTCTCAATATTGTTTTAGTATATTTATGTATTATTATGTCTGTCTGTATGTATGAATAAATCATTCAATAGAAACCATAAATGGTTCTTTTAGTTTTTATTTTACCTGATTCGAACATCTTCACTGCTGCCACTTCTTCTCCCTGGGCAGAACATTGGAAGCCGCCGATTCGCTCATCCCTCATGAACGAGTAAAACGTCATCTCCTGTCCTGGCCAATCAGATTCATCCCCTCTCATGGCCCTTGGGTTGGACCACCGCGGTAAGCTTGAGGCCGACAGAGCGTCGAACGTCGTTACGTAGGGCGTGACGCATTTGACGTAGGTGGGCGAGCTGTCAACAAACGGGAACTTGTTGATGACGGTGATGTCTATAACGGCTCCTGGGTGTCAAAGTGAAATATAGGCAAATGTTTTAGATCATTTTGGTGAAAGGAATACTTAAACCCTGAAGGAAGTGTTATTTATCAATAGATGATATATCAATGAATACATAACCATTGGCAAAATTCCACTTATAAGATATGTTTTAAGTTTTTAAGTAAAAAAAAACCCAGTCGTATGGATGAAATCTGAAGAATTCGTAGTTTGAGACGAGATCTAGAGTTTCTTTCAATGCAAAACATTGTCACTGTTCTCTGTGGCTAAATCCTACAAATAATTGAGCCTGAATGATTATATAATTCATAAAGAATCTTAATCACAATGTTTCTAAATTATGATGCATCTAAAAACCATAACAAATAGCACTTTTACTATCTTGCACACTTACATATGTACATTTAATAAATGCAGTTAAAGGAAAACACACTGGGAATCATAAATGCAATCCCTGTTTTCTGAGATTGAATCATAAAAGTAACTAGAGTTCGGGGACCTCATACCTCCATGAAATATTTATTGCTTTTTTGTGGATGGTATGTATGTTTATAGTCGGTTGTATTTGAGAGTAATGGTTATAAATGTTATGGGAAAGTAGTGGTGTATCTATTTAATGACACAGAGGATGTCCATCTGATTAGTAATTATTAAAATGTGACACTTAATTGTGTAATGTGCGTTTAAGAGGTCGACGGCATATGGTAGCGTGGTGTTCCTTAAGCTTGATGTTTGGCATTTAAACTGTCTAAGGTTGTCAGCATTAT
Organism: Branchiostoma floridae; assembly: GCF_000003815.2. Taxonomy (NCBI): domain Eukaryota; kingdom Metazoa; phylum Chordata; class Leptocardii; order Amphioxiformes; family Branchiostomatidae; genus Branchiostoma; species Branchiostoma floridae. The sequence goes on from NC_049995.1 coordinate 3,047,387, forward strand.
TGAGGTTCGACTATGTGCCTCAGAGCGGTGTGGTGGGAGGAAGTTGGGAAACTCAGAAAGAAGACGGGATGTGGCCAACTTTAGTCAGATGGTGATTTGATTTTCCACCAATATGTCATAACATCAGCTGTTCACACGGTACAAAAATGAGATGCACACTTTCCTCTGATAGCCCTACATCAACTGTAAGATGAATACTTGGCGCCAACCCCGTCTGCTAAAAAACAAGTACCATTGGCTACGAAAGAGACAACTAACAACTGTCCCTTATCGTAACGAAATCAGAACATCTGTATCGCCCATAAAACTTCTGACACCCAACTCATCTAAGATGAGAGGACCTAATGGCATTTTAATCACCATGTCATCTCAAATCAGCAGTACAGTATGTGAGACATCCATACCTGTTAAGCATTACCGTTAAATGTACCTCAACTTCTTACAATTATACTTACGCTTCACATCTCCATGATATCCTAAGCAGACATAAATAAAACTAATTATCATATTAAAAAAACTCGGGGTTCCCCAAACAGCTGTCATACAAATCACCTCACTATCTGCTTGAAGCTAAGCCCATTAACAAAAAGAAGAAGTTTATTTGCAAGTTCTTGCCCGAGGGCTAATTGCAACATGAAACATACAGAGAATATAATAAACATGTATAAAATGAAATACTTTGGTATAGATAACAATGGTGACAAGTGTAAACGAGTGACTATTCTATCAATGGTATGGACTGCTGAGAGCTACAATCTACGTATTTAAAGCACGATGCCTGTTCCAATATATCGCAGATATAGGGGGGATTTCTGATATTATTACATCGATTATAACGACAGATACGGCGCCCAAAATCACATCGATTCGAGCTTTCATCACAGCCCACCAACACAACAAGTATGAAATCAATCCATCCAGCCGTTCTTGAGTAATCTTGTACACAGACAGAGACACATAACAGAAAATATAACCTCCATGACATTTCATGGAGGTAACTACTGTGCCAACTATTACAAATATTTCAAACAGTCCTAAGCAGACATAAATAAAACTACTGGGGGTTCCCCAAACAGCTGTCACCTCACTATCTGCTTGCAGCTAAGCCCATTAACAAACACATACAGCACGATGCCTGTACCAATATATCTCAAATATAGGGGTGATTTCTGATATTATTACATCGATTATAACGACAGATACGGCTCCCAAGATCTCATCGATTCGAGCTTTCATAACACCCCACCGACACAACAAGTATGAAACCAATCCATCCAGCCGTTCTTGAGTAATCATCTACACAGACAGAGACACATAACAGAAAATATAACCTCCATTCCATGACATTTCATGGAGGTAATAAATATAGCATGATTAAACTATCAGACAAAGTAGTTAATATATGGAGAAATAACATTATTTTAAATTATAGAGGTACACATAGTATAGATCTGTACGTAACTTAGCAACACACAATGTTTGCGAAAAAAACCTTCCAAATTGAAAAAAAATGACGTTATTCTGATGTGTGTTTAAGTGCACTCTCGTTCTAAGAGCCAACACTTTCTCTCTCTTAAAGTATTATCAAAATACATTTTCTACACTTTCTCTTCTTCAGAGAATGCTCTGTATGATTTCTCCTCTTAACCTATTTCCATGTCAGATATTTCTGGCCCAAACTCAAAACAGAAGAGCACAGTGATTCAAGACTCCATTGTGTAAAATATTTGATATCGCCGCCATTGTAAAAAATCAAGGCCCCCTAGCCCCCCACACTCGAGTGCTCTTGTAGATAAACACGTGATGAGATCCGGCTCTAACAATACAACATCTAAAACCTAATATGCCACTTGACCAATAAGCATCGCCCTTGTAGAGACAAGATGCCACCTTTTGGTAAGAGGATTATGATAGAGAGTCCTCGATAGGTCAATTAGTCATTCCATCTCGTTGCTAAGCAACTGGCGATGATTACGTTCGTTGTTAACATGACGATACGCTGTTCAATTTTAGTAGAGGACAAATGAATTGATGAATATATATCATTTTCTTAGACGCTATTTTCGGGACTAATTTTCCAATAATTGTTTTTCTGACAGAATACGAGGGACCAAAAAGGACGTTTTTCATAAAGTAAATCACTTGTAAAAAATACATCTAACTCATTATTGTTGAATCGCTCCCTTTTCGTAGTCATGTCATTAATACTCTGCCAACAACACTGTTGATTGTTCTAGACGTCGTTTACGTGGTTTTATATTACCAACATGCATCTCTTTAACGTGGTAACATCGCTGTAGATGAGATGGAAAACAATCAAAAACAGGATTCTGACAAACATGAAAAGGGTTATCAATTACAGGACAAACGCAGTGCTAAAACACCATAACATAGGTGAACATGGCCTTCCGACCTTCGCTAGACCACTGTTGATAGTCGTGAGCAAGGCCATTTGTGATTGGGAGATGGTCTGGAGATTGTCTTGTATAAAACTAAGTTTTTTTCGTCGTATGCACCAGCCTTTCATGGACAATGTACTTTGAAAAAGAAAAGTCGGAAAATTCATATTCTGCATGGATACTATTCGAGAGGATCGAACTGGACCTAGAAAGACTGGATCCAAGTATACTCCCAAAAAAGAAACGTGGGTACTTTTCGTCCATATCAAATCCAAATGATATACCTTGTCATCAGATCTTAAGATATTTAATTACAAAAATACAGAAATAGCTAAGTTTACTCATGAGCCATTATTGTTGTTTAGTAAGTAAAATCTTCATGTTCAATTTGCATTTCTATTTAGTACTTTGTACCGTGAGTTGACCACACGAAAGTTGTCGTACTTTTGTCGAGTCAATATTGCATTTTAATCAATGTGACTACAAAATGAAATCTTCTAGCAGCCAATGATTTTTTTTAGTTCGATTGACTCAGTCCCGGAATTCTTGGTAAGAAGCTTAGGTTTTAAATGAGCATTTACCTCTAGTTGATAAATAAATATGACACTATGAGAACGGTGTACTATCGCTCAATCACCGCACACTGAACATGTTGTGTACGCAATAGGCTAAACTAATAAACAAAATGAATAAACTCACCACATGTTGCCAAGAGAAGAATAAAGGTGCTAGAGAAAAGAAAAGGGTGCGTCATTTTGAAATCACATCGAGGAATGTGCTAAAGTTTATACAGCGACACCGTTCCGTGAACTGTGGTGTACTTCTAAATAGGGAATGGTGGCGAATTATGCTGGGAACTTGTGCCTGATGTGCTTTAGTGCGCATGGGTGAAGAGGGGACACTTTTGGACATCCGTAAGTTGTCGTTGTTGCGGTAAACAAGCGTCGTTCGTTACGGTTGGATAGGTGGCAAGGGTAGGGATCGTCGGGAAATATCCGCATTTTGCTTTAAGGTCCTTTAGGGGAAATATTTCACAGTGTGTTCGTGTTGCGTATAGTCTCCAAGCAGACGTCTCAGCTGGATGACAAAAGAGAAGAATTTTGCCAGATTGGGTCAAATAAGTTGCCATGTGAATTCAGTCTGTCTTTTGCAGTATATCAAGCTATCCGCGGGTCAGTTCACTCCTAGGCCAATCAACTCCTACTAGACTTTATTGCTAACTTAGCCAAAGTCCCCTATTCGACCAGGCCGGGGGCTGGTAGAGACTTTTAACGGGTACAATAGAAGCCAGCCAATTGCACAACGGATTAACGCACACTTCTGTTCACTGCACCGAATTCCAAAATTCGGTAGCCGGACCTGTACGGTCCAGCTGAATTCGCATTATTGCACCAGCCGGATAGTTGCATGAAATATGCTGGCAAATAGGCTGTGCAATTAAACAGCTTTTACTGTTACAGTACTAGTATGGCGTAACTGTGGAGAGTCCGGCTTAGAACGACCGTGCTGTTTGCAAACATATCGCTAGATGTCGCCCTTGCACCGTGACCTATTGTTGTCATGTGACGTGTTTGTTGACGATGAGGTCACAGCCCGAAATGGGAAGTTTTGTAGTTGTGCAAGTTCTTGCAGCTGCGTTGTCATCTTTATTGACGTGTGCGAGCTTGCAGACGTCCTTATAGCGAGTGCGGAGCTCCTCAAAGATTCTTAAGGTACGTAGACTGAAGGCTTATGATTACAAGTCGTAGTATAACTGATCTCTTTCATACTTCATGATGCTAGACGACTTGAGCTGCATGCTATAGCTAGTTGCTTTGGTCATGGATATGTTTCAGAATGATGCATAAGAATTGTTGTATATAGCAATTTTCACGCTAAGGTGCAGAGATAGAATAACTGAGGGATATCAGTTAAACTTCTGACTTCTTTTTTTGCACACATCAGTAGGCCAGCGGAAATATTACAGCAGCTAGATCATTCTTGAATCGTCTCTCGCAATTTATGTTCACTGTTACTTCCGGGTTTGGCGTTTCAAGTAAATTGTTCTTACCGGCAAGTTGTGACTTAAGCAACATTTATTCCGCGACTTTGAGACTTCATTTATGCTCTAGTTTCAGAAAAAAAGTTTCTGTATTTTGTAGAAGGTAATTTGCATGCGCATGAGCATTGTATATATATTTAATAGCTAGAATAATATATTCATCATACCTCTAAACGTTAACTTACAATACTTGAGTACTGTGTTATTATGAGTGCATGTGTGTGTGTGTGTAGCCTTCATCACAGGCTCCAGCGGGGATGACTTTTATTTTAGGTGTGTGTGTGTGTGTGTGTGGGTGTGTGTGTGTGTGGGGGGGGGGGGGTCTCTAGAGTTTCAACGTTGATTAAGGCTCTCAAATGGGAAAGGTAGCTTGCCGTGGAAGGGCGGTCTGCCTAAACACCACAAACGACCACAAACTCAGAAACACCACAAACGACCACAAACTCAGAAACACCACAAACGACCACAAACGACTCTAATATGCAGTGTATATGGGCCAAAAACCTTGTGTGGCGCTCTGCAAGCACGCATTCATTGACATCGCTTCCATCTTGTTACCGGCGGCCTAAGTCGTCATCACTGGTGCATACTTAGGACTTGCTGCCTTCTTTAAATTCATCGACGTACTAAACAATGTCTCCAGAGCGCCACATAAGGTTTTTGACCCATATACACTGCATATTAGAGTCGTTTGTGGTCGCTTGTGGTGTTTCTGAGTCGTTTGTGGTCGTTTGTGGTGTTTAGGCAGACCCTGGAAGGGTCCAGTTTTGCACCGCTGCTGGTGGCATTATCTAGAACCTTAGTCAACTTTGAAAGTTGCAAAGTACCCTCCACCACATGGAATAACAGCCAGCTCCATTAGAGTGACTGTAAAGGAGGCTTTAATTCATCTATGCAGGTCGGTACGCATATAATGATAAATCAAATCAACATGGTGAAGCTATGCAATTGCATTGTACCCAGCACACTGAGAGTTAACTGTTCAGGCTGCTTTGTCCTCAGATGGGCGTGTTCCGTGGTTGCCAGGTAACCCTGGAGCTGACGGGTGTCACACTTCCATATAAGGAGAAGAAGAGGCTGAGGGAACTCGTCACACAGAATGATGGCATCATCTCTTACATCATCAACAAAAAGGTCAGAGGGCAACTGTTCATTGTCCAGTCAAAAAGCAATGCTTGAGTTGTAACTTGTAACGTATAGAGTCCAGTTGACTCTGTGTATGGATGTAATGTTTTCAGTGTGCCTGGACTTTATGTTTGAAGTTATTACAACATGTAGAATACATTGAGTACACTGTCTAAGTGGCAGGAAGTGATTGAGAAAATGGTGTCACTACAAAGGTCAGACTTCCGGGAGTGACTGGAAATAGAGTTCAGAGGTGGTAGAACTTAGCTATTTATCAGACATGGTAGACATTCCAGGTCATGGGGTCAATAGAAGAGGCCACTAAATTCATGGGGAGGCATGTTTTAGTCTGTGTTTTTCTTAGTTATATATTTTGCATCTGCTAGCTTAGAGTCTGTTCATGCAAACCTAAGGAATTTGTGAGACAAAAAAAGTATCATTCCATGTTAGAAATAACCATTCTGTCTTTTCTGTTGACAAATTGATTTACACATTTTCTAGACTTCATTTCTGGTACTGGGGAACAAAGAAAGGACGGACAGCTACAAATGCCGGACGGCGGTGAAACTCGGCCTGCCCGTGGTCTCGCTAGAGTACATCGAGGCCTGCGTACAGGCAGAGGAGCTGCTCCACACCGACAGCTTCCTATTGGTCGGGAAGAGCGTTGCTGACGAGTTTTCTACGGGCAAAATCGCAGGTAATTAGGCGATTACATGTAACAGATAAAGAACACAGATGTTCTGCCGCACGATGTATGTAAGAATTTGGTGTTCAAATATCTTAATGGCATATATTTTTATATAGATTGATGCCCTATATTGTTTTTAATGTAGTACAGTGGAGTTGTACATGTGATGTTCAGAACAATTCAGGATGTTTCCAACTGGACATCCTGCAAGTCTCAGTACAATTTGAATAAAACTTGTCAAGCTTGTCAGTAGCCTGGTATCCAGCCGTAATATAGCTCCCGAGTCTCTTCTCTCCTCTCTGCAATTGCAATTGCAAAGAGGAGAGAAGAGATTCGGGAGCTATATTACGGCTGGATACTAGGCTAGCTTGTCAGGTAACAGAATTCACCTCAACTGCTTCAAGTCAATCTATGGATCTAAAGCAGGGCTTTAGCCAGCTCGAATTTTTTTTCCGTCAGCCAATTACAATCGTCGCGAAAACCGCGAAAATTAGTTAGAAGGACTGAACTGAGACCTTGAAAAACGGGTTTTAATGAGATTATCGTATGCGAAAGGGCGCCGACACACATTGTCAACAATCATAACAATAGCAAAACAAACAGTGTGTGGCTTTTATGGCCGTGGACAGCGTCCCTAAGCCGCCTGTAGCTTCCACCAAGGATTTTTGTCCGTCAAGGTTGACGGATCGGTTTAAAAATTTTTCCGTCAGACGCAGCACATTTCCGTCAATTGACGGAAAAACGGATGCTGGCTAGAGCCCTGATCTAAAGTGACATGAATTTAAGTTTTGGCTGCCTTTCAAAGCAAATAATATCCAAATACATCATAAGTGTCAGGAAGATATATGAATTTCTACTACTAGAATCAATGTTTTTTTCTAGCCATATTGCATTCTCTATCCTGACATGCATTGGTTTATTGGTTGATATTAAGTTTAAGATAACTATATGACATGACTTATAAATCCTTACCTAATATTCCAGCCCCAAGAAGCCTGAAGCAGGCAGAAGTAAAGAAGGTGACCGTAGACATCAACAAAATCAAGTAAGGTGTCTTATTTTGACCAATCAGGGTCTTTCAATTCGTTATGATTATTGAATTGATTAAATGCGAAATGCAAGTAAAGTTTCTTAGTTTACCAGATCATCATCTTATCGTTCCGTGCCAGTACTGCACTAAGTTTACCAGATAAAATTGTAGTCACAAAAGCTGAAATGTTTCACGGAGTTATGGATCTTTGATTTCTATGTTTATCATGTTTACCCATTTAAGGGTGTGGAAACAAGGAGAAAATGGTCCAGATGGAGCTTTCAAACCTGTGTACTCCAAAGATACCAGAGGAGATCATCACTTGGTAGACGGAAAATTTGAGGTGGCCAAGTATGTCTTCTTACAGGTCAGTGTGAGATTTAAATTCCATGCAGAGTTTTCTCTAGGAAAAATTTGCAAGCGGGAGCGCCAAAAAGCAGTTTCTGACATTGCAAGCAACTGGATATGGTTTTGGAAACAGTCAGACGTGCAAATGGGAGCATTGCATTAGCGAGTGGAGTGACCAACCTGGTAGCCTGGATACCATACCCCAACCTCAAAAATATCTTTTTGTGTTGGGGTCTGGCAGGATGGCTGTAGAAACGTTCTTGAAGGCCCTTGATCAGAGGGAGGAGAACCTAGGATTAATGACCACTCACACCACAGGTAGCCAGCTACAACACACCACAGTTGGTCAGCAGGCTATCACAGTAGCCAGATGGTAGCGAATCAGGTACTTAGTGGTCACTGTTATGGATTCAAAAAATACAGTTGGGGGTCTTTAACCAATCATGGTAGGGGTGTAGTACCTCCTGCTGATCCTCCTGCTGTTCTATTGGTGGAGTTTTTTGCCCACTATAAGGGGCAAAATTGAGAAGGCTGCCTATGCCATCCGTCCAGACCCTTGCACGATAGATACTTGAGATCGGGCTGGGGTGTGGTAACCGGGCTACCAACCTGGGAGATGATGTGGAAGTTAAATTGGAGGATTCTTAGCCTTCCTGAGGTGTAAACATTACTGTCAGACATATTGAAGGCTTTGACCACTGGAGTCGATCAGTCAAAAATTTCAAAAAGTCCAGCTTCTTGTGTTGGAAAATACAGTTTATATCAGAAAATAAGACAATACTGCTTCCAGTTCAAGACTTTATCACTATGTTACTTCTCATCAGCCTTAAGACAAGGATTTCAAATCTTATACGTTTCAAGTGAAATTCTCTCAATTCTCTAACAGAAAGATACTCAGTCTGGTAAGGTGACCAAGAAGGGTTCAGCTGCAGCTGTACTGCAGGTGCTGGAGCTACAGGTGGCATCAGGTGAACCTGATAACTCGAAAGGAGAGTTCAAGTACAGGGTCATGACACAGGTGAGAAAAGTCCCAACATTCTTGTTGGCTTGTTTGTATTGCGTAATGGTAAACGGCTTCATCGAAAAATTAAAATTAAAACACCAGGGTTTCTATACTGAGGAGCACAAGCTGCATTTATCCAGACAGATATATTTGATCCACTTACATCAGGAAGAACCCTTTTTTTGATAAGTGTGTTGGTTTTTTTTAAGTGCTTGAGATGTAGCTCTTCCCAAATATGGGACCTTTATTTAGCATCCTATTGAGGCAGGGCTCTAGCCAGCGTCCGTTTTTCCGTCAATTGACGGAAATTTGATGCGTCTGACTGAAAAATTTTAAAACCAATCCGTCAACCTTGAAGGACAAAAATCCTTGGTGGAAGCCACGGGCGGCTTGGGGACACCGTCCACGGCGGTGAAAGCCACACACTGTTTGTTTTGCTATTACTATGATTGTTGCCAATGTGTGTCGGCGCTCTTTTGAATACGATAATCTCATTAAAACCGGTTTTTCAAGGTGTCAATGGCAACATTTACTATTTTGTAGTGTCATAGGGAAAATTAATTTTCGCGGTTTTCACGACGATTGGAATTGGCTGACGGAAAAAAAATTCGAGCTGGCTAAAGCCCTGTATTGAGGCCAGCTAGAGTTGGATTTGGATTATTGTTTGTTTTACTAAGGCTTAACTCTCCTGTAATACCCCTACCAGGAGACAGGTGGCGCCAAAGAGTACAGGTACGTCCAGACGACCGATGAGGCAGTACAAGTGTACGGTATCCTGTACGATAGGTACACCAAACATCCGCACAACTTCCGCAGGGCGGGGCCTGATGGGGACACGCCCTGGACAGTTGGGTCTCCTCAACTGCTTCAGGTGAGTGGACGCAAGATCGCTTCAAAATCTTAAGATGTTTTTAAAGTAAGAGTTTCAGTTAGATTAGACTTTACACGTTATTGTCTGTACCCCTATGGTATCTGTATCCCCTGTGTCCGTACCCTGTAGTGTCCGTGCCACCTGTAGGGTTTGTACCCCCCTTGAGTGTAGTGTCTGTACTCTCAGTAGTGTTTGTACAAGTTCCCTCTGTAGTGTGTGTACACCATGTATAGTTTCAGTGCCCCATGTATAGTTCCTATAGCTCCATTTTTGGCCTTTAACAAAGTCCATGTAAAATGCTCGGAGTCGACAAATCTAACTCTTATTTGTCATTGTGGTAGGACAACTTTTGCAACATACTAAAGGATCATTTAAACCATATTGATGCCATCAAATGGACATTGCTTTTTCTTTCATTTTGGTAGGAGTAATTCGTCGATGTAGGTTAGACATCCAGGTACAGTAGACGCCGCTTAATTGCACGGCCTATTTGCCAGTGAATTTAGTGCAATTATCCGGCTGGTGCAATAATACGAAGTTATCTAGCTGGATTGCACCGGTTTGTGATTTTGGGATTCCGTGCAGTTAACAGAAGTGTGCGTTAATCCGTTGTGCAATTAACTGGCTTCTACTGTAATAAGATACGCCAAAAAGTAAGAGACTCAAGCAACTAGATATGGTTTTGGAAACGGTCAGACGTTTCGGATAGAATCCACTATCCTTCGTCAGTGACACTGAAGTGATCTGGAAGAAACAGGTCTTTTATACTCTAACTATGGATGAAGACAATTTCAGATGTCCAATTTTGGTAGGAGTAATTATTACATGATTGTATATCTTTGAAAATTTCTGTTTGTGCCCCTGTAGACATTGAGTGAGGTTCAGACCCACACAGCCAGCGTCTCCCCCAGTGTCCTGGCTCTGGTGGACTCACTCTGGGAGGAGGCTCTGGGAAACCTGTCTCACGTCATCAATGGAGATGTACTACACATCAAAGTGGACCAGGTAATATCATTCATTTCTTTCCATCCCTTGAATTTTTAATGGAATACTTGTCGAGTGTGGAAGGCGCGATGATCCTAAAGGAGGGTCTGCATGCTCTTTTACGTAAGGCGTAGGCAGCCAATTTTATTTCCCGTAATTCGTAGGGAAAACCATCTTATCTACGTAATTCGTAGCGAGGCGACCAAATTTAGCGTAATTGCCTTCCTTGATTTAGCGTAATACGTAGGGGGTTCTTTTAAATTCAGCGTAAATCGTTGTCGGAACTCCCCATGCAGACCCTCCTAAAGGGGTCTTGAGGAAGTTTCAAAATCTCTGAAAGACCCCCTGAAACACTGTTTCCTGTATTTTGAGGGGCAAATTTTGCTGGTAGATTAGACTCAGCTTGGTTCAATCACCTGGTATCTGAGTTGTATTCATGGAGATCTTTGCAATATTTTATTTTTTAGATATCTTGACATGCTGGTTTTTGTCCGTCACAAAGGAGGAAATAAGTAAAATTTTGTTCGTCCCTAGCTGCAAAATTCCATCAAAAACAAGGACGGATGTAGGCTAGAACCCTGGGTTGTACTTTAACCTAATGTTGATCAGAAGTTTCATCACTTAGTAATCAAACATACTTTCTTGATCTTTTAGGTATTATTATCACCTAAAGAAATGTCTGATTTGTTGATCAATATTGTATAATGATATGATATGAAATTATGACGTTTAATATGAAATTATGACATTAATGCATGTAACATGAACTATTTTCTTTTCCAGATCGACAAGGCAGAAGCACTACTTCTACAGCTAAAGCAGGCTGTTGAAAGGAAGGCAGCGAATGATGAGCTTCAGAAACTCTCCTCGGAGTTTTACAGCGCCATCCCCCACCGACCCGTCCACAAGTGTGTCATCAGGAATAAAAGGATAATAGCACGGAAACAGGACATGTGTCAGGTAAGAATTAGGCCGGTAGCCTAAAAATAAGACATTGTCAGGCTTCAGTTGATCCATAGACTATAGAATGAATGAATGAATGAAGAAAACCTTTATTGTAAAATAATAAAACTATGTTTCTGCTCTCACAAGCTAAGTACAAGTCAAAATGATAAATGATAATAAAAGATGATAGTTCCGAGTAGTCTGATTAGTCTTAGTACAAGTTCTTAAGTTCTAGTGATGTGAGGGCAAGTTATCTCACTACATTACTTCTAGAATATAGAAACAAGGCTTCAGTTGGCATAGCCTGGAGACAGGACATGTTAGGCTTTACTTGGGAGATACATTGTAGCCTAGAATTCATGACATACATGTATTAGGCTTCATCTGAGATAGCCTGGAGACAGGACATGTTCTTTCTTTCTTTCTTTCTTTATTCGCACATAATAGCATGGCTTAAAAACAAATGTGTATACAGAGATGAAGAACATGCGGGGGGTGGGCAGAAGCCTATGTGGCTTTTCTTTGGCCTCCCCAAGAAATAAGTTGCAGAAATAATAATTATACATAATTAAAGTGAACGAAAAATGCACATACATGTAACATAAGTTGAAATCATCATGTGAAATATACTAATGGAATAGAAGTTGTATTACAAATGATCAAATGAAATAATAAATACAAAACAAAATAGACAAAACATATACAAGTAACTTGGGATTTGAGAAAAAAGGTAGGATCTCTAAGTTTTAAGAATCATTAGCTATCAACTACCAAAATCAACCAAAAACTAGAAAGGCCAACATTTGCTTAAGAGCAAATACAGCATATTTCAGCCATACCCCTTCCCACGCAACATTGGACTGTTCCAAATCACCCCTGCGCAAAAATGGAACATCATCTTAACAGTACATTATCCCCCAAAGTGGACTGGTATTGTGAATTGATTCCAGGTAAAAACAGAGCTTGCTTCTATTTTTCAGAAAATGACAATAATCACACCTTCCATTCAGAAAATTTTCATCATGACTGAAAATTGTTGAATGACTTCATGTAATGTCATTAACAATTTTCAGTACGATAACTAGGTGTAAGTTTAAAAAAGTATAAGCTCCTTGTGATGTTGGTACATTTATTATTGCAGTGAACTTTTTTTTATTCAAGTAGGGCATACGATTTAATAATTATCAAGCAGGTGCAGGTACTGTAGGAGCGTTTGTTTTCTTCAAGCTGTAAAACTGTTAAACTGTTTTCCTTTGTATGCAATCAGCCATCGAGCCTATTCTTATTTTAGTTTAACAACTTCCTGCCAGACCCGGAAGATACAATTGAACCTTGTTCGAGGATTTATTTTCGTCTGTCTGGTCAGTCTGTTCATACCCTGGTGCTGAGAGTGTTTTATTGGGCTGAAACTCTGGCAGTTTAAAGTTACTTACAATTTAAATGTTCAAAGTTTATGTCAAACAACAACAGCACTAGGAAATGTGGCCACTATAGACAGGTGGTCACTATAGAGAAAATGCTGATCTATTGACTAGGAGCCATACGTTACACATGATTTCAGTACACTGATTATTAATCATATAAACATTGCACAGGTAAGCCAATTGTTTAGATGTACAATTAAGTTCAAATAATTCTGAAGAGAAATATTGATGAGAAAATAATCATTCTCGCCACTGTCTAACTTATAATTACGTATCAAAACTAAACGCAGATTTTCTAACTAACGCACCTTTCGCCGACTTCATCAAAGGACCGCCGGCTATCAATCAAACACGGCTGTTGATTAGACTTAGAGTTTCAAACAGTCATGTGCTGTGTGCCAGTTGACAGCGAACTTCATGCTACGTGATGTTTTACATTGCTTGGACCTTCTTTCCTACAGCGGTGCTTCTACAAAATATTAAGACTGTAACACTGAGTCCCACATGTTTTATAGAATAGAATTTGACGCAGAACAGCGTTTTTTGCTGGGTATTTTTCTTGAAACATGTCCGTGGGAATATCAGCGAGGCGGCGACGTAGGGATATCAGACCGTCAACGTAAAAGTTGCACGGCGGCTAACGGCGCAGCGAAGATACTAGCGCTATAAATAAGCGCTTCAACTAAGGATGGCAACCCGTACAATATTTTTGTATACTGTTGAGCTAAGTAAAGTTTGTTGTTTATGAGGTTTTAGTTGTCTTTGAAGCTTTGACCCGAAATATTTTAAAGTCAAACTGCTGAAGAGAAGTAAGTGACTGCTACGATTATCGTAGATATGGCCCTAAAAAATCTGATAAAAGAAGCCTTCTCAATAGTCTAAAATGCAAGAGCTTCCGGGGGGGCTTCGCCCACCTGGGTCCCCCCCACAGTGGCCCTGCCCCTGGACCCCGCCAGGGACATTCGGCGGCCCCCGGACCCCTGTCCGACGCTTTGAAAAAATCCTGGCGAGAAGTCTGTACGGCCTGAGTCTTCAAGTTAACGTATTGTGTGGTCCCGCTTATGAATATTAATTAGCCTTCGCTTTCCTCTTCGCTGATTGGCTGAACCATTAATTGAATTAACTCTTCCTGCCGGCTAGACGCAGGTGCAGATGTCGGCTCTGTGGGGTGCACGTCCGAAAGGTCATGGCATGGAGAACGAAAGAAAACCAATTTCCCCTAAAAAAGTGCTGTAATTAAGCCTTTTACAGTACTTTATACCAAAAATTTTACTTGGATCATTTTACCAACTATCTTATGCCTATCTATACCAAATGTTACTCATACCAGGGTACAGGGGTGCAAAATATACCGTTATAAGACCGTCAACAACAGTCGCACGGAGCTAACAGCGCAGCGAAAATACCATCGCTAGCGTTTCAACTTCGGATAACAAGTTATAAGTACTGTTGAACTCAGTAACGTTAAAGTTTGTTTTTAGTTGCCTTTGACGGTTTGACCTGAAATAGTGTTACGCTAAACTCCTGAAGAGAAGTTAAGTGACTGCTGCGATTATCATAGATATGCCCCTAAGAACTGATACAATATAAAGCCTTCTGAATAGTCTAAAATGCGAGAGCCTTAGGCGGGCTTCGCTCCCCCTGGCGGGAACACTGCTATATACGGGATCATGAGGCCCCGCTTATGAATATTAATTAGCCTTTGGCCTCCTCTTCGCTGATTGGCTAGGTCTTTGATTCAATCAACTCTCCGGCTGACGCGCACAGGTGTGGCTCTGTGCGGGGTCACGGAAGGTCACGTCAGGAGGCCAAAAGAAAACAAATTTCCCCTCAGAAAAGTGCCAAAATTAATCATTTTAAAGTTGTTTATGTCAAAAATTTGACTTGAATCTTGTTACCAAGTATCTAATGCCTATCTATACCAAATTTCAGGTCATTTAATTGTAATACCAGGGTACAGGAGCCAAAAGTGTCCTTTTTTGGTCAAAAATTGGCCAAAAATCGCAAAAAATAAGCCTTTTGTTGCACTGTACACCAAAAGTGTTATTGAATTTATATGAAGGTATTATAAAGGCACATCTGTGTCAAATTTCAGCTCATTCGGTTGCAATACCAAGGTACAGGGGCCAAAAGTGTCCTTTTTTGGTCAAAAATTGGTAAAAAAAATCGCAAAAATAAGCATTTTGTTGTACTGTACACCAAAAGTGTTATTGAATTTATATGGGGGCATTATCAAGGCACATCTCTGTCAAATTTCAGCTCATTTGGTTGTAATACCAGGGTACAGGGGCCAAAAGTGTCCTTTTTTGGTCAAAAATTGGTCAAAAAATCGCAAAAATAAGCATTTTGTTGTACTGTACACCAAAAGTGTTATCGAATTTATATGGGGGCATTATCAAGGCACATCTCTGTCAAATTTCAGCTCATTTGGTTGTAATATTAGGGTACAGGGGCCAAAATATACAGTTTTGGTCTAAAATTGACCAAAAAAATCTCAATAAAATCATTTTAGAGGCAGATATGAAAAAACTGAGAAAAAAGCATCAAGGTATTGGCCCATTCTACCCCTGTGCCAAATTTCAGGTCATTCGGTCCACGAACGGCGGAGATGAATCACTTTGAAGATTTGACAGGAGAAAGAAGAAAGAAAGAAAGAAACATTACGAATACAATATATTTCACCATACTATGTATGGCTGAAATATAACAATATATTTCACCATACTATGTATGGCTGAAATATAACTAATATGAAAAACAAGGAAACAAGGAAATCAAACAAATCAGGTAAAAAAATCATGTTAGGCTTTAGTTGGGGGATTGCCTGGAAATAAAACAAATTAGGGTTCAGTTGTGATAGCCTAGAAACATGATATGTTACACTTCAGTCAAGCAATACCTGGAATACAAGACATGTCCCAACAAGTCATGATACTGTAAAATGCATATAAGTTCGCGGGGATTAAATTTCGCGGTAGCGGTAAAATGGAATTTTCGCGGTGGTTTTAATTTCGCGGTAGCACCATGCACTGTAGTCTCTTACTGTTATGGAAAAATGTTCGTGGTGGTTTAAAAATTGCGGTAAAGCAGCCGCCGGGAAAACAGCGAACATTAATCCACCGCAAACATTTCTGCATTTACAGTATATCAAACAACCTGAAATTTTGCTAGAAAGGAATCTGACATATAGGTTATGTGCTATATTAATTTTGTAGTTTTCAATGCATAGTACAAGATTGTACAAAATCAAAGCAGCTGTATATTTTACTTAGAAGATTACTTTGAAGTTTATGAACTCTAGCATAGTCATATAATAACATTGAATTTAGAAATGGAATGCAAAAGTGTTTAACGTTAATTTTTCATGTTTCCTTTCCCAGCTGATTCGAGACATGGTGAGCGTGAGTGAGGCCACCAGCTGGGCGTCTCGCCCGAGCGCCGTCGCCAGGTATCACGCCCTCAGGTGTAACATCCAACCACTGGACAGGGACAGCGAAGACTGGCGTAGTATGGAGTCCACGATTCACTCCAGCCAAGGGAAGGGGTAAGGCCATTGTGTCACAGTGATGAGTGAATGAGTGAGTGAGTGAGTGAGTGAGTGAGTGAGTGAGTGAGTGAGTGAGTGAGTGAGTGAGTGAGTGAGTGAGTGAGTGAGTGAGTGAGTGAGTGAGAGTGTGAGTGAGGGAGTGAGGGAGTGAGGGGGTGAGTGAGAGTGTTTGAGCGGTTGAAAGTTTTAAATTCTATTTAATAGGCTACATACATTGTAAGCTTATTGAACTTAAAGATCTTCTTACTTGTTTTGACTTGATCTTAAGATGTTTTGCCTCAATCTTGAGATGTTTTAGAAAAATCTTAAAATGCTTCATAAAACATCTCAAGATATTTTGAAAGTTGCTTGAAAAGTCCCTGAATCTACTATTTTTACAGTGATTGGAATGCGTATCTTAATCATATTGTCATCAGTAATACACCCAGTATTCTCTCAATCACCGTACAGTTTTTAGGGTTCATGATTGTGTTGTTAATACCCCCCTCACATTAGGCGCGATTCCATCAGACGACGAGTCTGCGAGCTCTAAATTACGAGGAGGCATGACCCTGACGGGAAGGGGGAACTCTGCCATTTCTTCGTCGGCATCAGGGTCATGCCTCCTTGTAATTTAGAGCTCGCAGAGTCGTCGTCCGATCGAATCGCGCCTAATGTGAGGGGGGTATAAGCACCATCCAATGTGGTAGATCTCTAGGTGAAAAACATGCTTGTGATAGACACACATGGCCAAAGCTTTTATTAATTATTAAATTTCAACTATATGAAAAGGACATACATGTAGCAGAAATAAGTTAAACAGCTTCTTTAGGAGTTTTTAAAAAAGGTAAAGTTCAACCACACTCCTTATTTTCAGTGGGCAATCCATCAGAGTTGAGAACGTGTTCAGGGTGTGTCGCTCCGTGGAGGAAGCTGGGTTCAACTCTGCCATCGGTAATGTCCAAACCAAGTTCCACTCCTCACAGGTAAACTCTTTGTTTTCTTACTATGATTTTGTTACTAAATCATGTTTTTCAAAAGTGACTAATGAGAAGTTAACAACTTAGTATTCTTAAAAAAAGTTTCTATATCAGTCTATCTTACTAACTATAAAGTTAAGGCACCTGCATTTAAAGCTCCTTCTATGTATTTTCAATTAATAAATCTCTTTTGTATATTTTACAGGCACAGAACTTTGTTGGCATCTTGTCAAGGTAGGCAAGATTTCAGTTCTGTATCTGTATCTGTATCTATATAGCCGGTATAACCGCCGTTTGGCGTAACACACCAGCTTCGCAGGCACGCGGCGCGGCAGCAGCTGGTTATATTACACCAAACGACTCGTTACCCCTAACTTTTGCACATCTATCTGCAAGCGTTCTTTAAAACTACCCAGAGAAGATGCCCCTACTGTACTTGGTGATAACAAATTCCACTTAGAATTGTTAAGAATGAATGACCAAAGGAGTTGATATAACCTTAACCCTGTGAAACTAGATCTTATGCAATAAATGATCTCTATACAGTCATCACATTAGTATTTAGTAACAGTTGTAATATTCACTAACTAGCATTATTTTTAGTTGTCTGTCTCTTTTACACGTTAAACAAATAAACATGACCTTGAAACGTGTGTTGTTCAGAGGTCTGCTGCTCCCCAAGGTCGTTGTTGATGACTTTGGTGGAACCAGAACTGACGCAGGCATGCTGGGACATGGCATCTACTTCTCAGATGCAAGGTAAGGGTCGTGTGGTGCAATTAGAGGGTGTTTGATTGATGAAACTCTTGTTTTCCCAGTTTTCCATAAGCCAGTGAAAATGTTTGATACATGGTGCTGAAATGCCGTCCATCAAAATTAAAAGATTTAGTCAGTTACTACTGGTGGCTGCTGGTCCCAGAAAAGTTATTTCCTGATGTCAGTTTCCTGCTATATGTATGTAGTACATGTATGACCTAGGAGCCAGTGGGGAAATTACTGAAGACTTTATCAAAAAGAAATTTGCAGTAATAATGACTAAAACTGGAAATTAACATAAACTAAAAAAAAGAATATTTCATTGAGGCATGACACCATTGATTTCTTGTTTCTTGCTATTCAACCATGGTCCATTTTTACAGCACCAGTGCAGCATACTCCTCTCCCAACAAGCACAGAGGTACCAGATACATGGTAGTGAGTGAGGTAGCATTGGGGAAGTGTAAGGATGTGTACAAACACGACACCAGCCTGACACAACCACCTCAGGGGTACAACAGTGTGCATGGAGTCAAGGGGACTGAGGAGATCACTTCAGAGTTTAAGGTAAGGAGTTAAGCAGTGACAGCTTTTTAAAGGTAAACACATGTACCTCAGTCTATTAGTGCACATACGTGACTAATGAATCTCTTCAACGATGTTGAGGTAAGGAGATTTTTTATGATAAAGAAATTGGTCTCCGATTCCGAAGAATTGACTTACTGGAATTTTTTCATCAAATTACATATTTGCTGCTCTTTTAAATGTGTTTCCCTTACATACGGATATATCTTTGTTTTGTGAAACCATGATTTCATTGATTGATTGATTGATTCATTCATTGATTCATTTACTCTTTTGCTATCAGGAGATTTTTCTTGTGTTTCATGAAATAGATCTCAGACAGATATTGCCAAAATGATTTGATATTTACATAAAGATTTTGATAGAGCTTCATGAGTTTTGGTACTATATTACATATGTTACATACCAATATTGATATTATGTTACAGGATGATGAATATGTCATCTACAATGTTGAACAGCAAAAAATGAGGTATGTGCAATGAATTCCCATAATTTTGTATCTTGTGTAGAAGTGGAGATTGTCACTGCCCTAACATCAATTCTCATAATTGTATTGGGTACCATAATACCCCCAAATGAGAAAAAGACATGAATTCAAAGTGATTTAAAGAGATACAGACATTACATACAGTAGAAGCCAGTCAACTGCACAATGGGTTAACGCACGAAATCCCCAAATCCCCAACCGGCGCAGTTCAGCTGGATAACTTTGCATTATTGCACCAGCCGGACAATTGCACAAAATTCACTGGCAAATAGGCTGTGCAATTAAGTGGCTTCTACTGTATATGAATGCAGCATATGTAAAAATCCTTGGGTACATGCATATACACTTCAGTTATTTATGTGACATGTTCAAAACAATCTTAAGAATGCCTCTATGTGGAGGTCTTATGGCATCTGATGGAATTATGAGACTCATAAGTTGATGTTACACAGTGTTTTTAACCAACCAATTCTCACTGTACCTTAACCTGGTTGGGATGGCGCCTCACGGCGGTATCCCAGGGGATTGCACCCGAGAGTGAGTGGCCTTGCACTGGTCCCAGGGTACCTTGCGCCACGAGGAAAGCTTCGTAGGGGTCCGCTACCCAAACACAGCCGGAGGGAAACACCGTCTCTCACGACCCACCCTCCTCTCCCTACCCCTGCCTCAGTTCTTTCTGCGGCCTGGGTTCTCAGGGGCCCATCAGAGTTTCCTCATTGGTTCCCATTAAACACTGAAACCAGCCATCCCTGGTGTGGTGTGAATTATTGGTGTAATCGTTGCTTGATTACATTGTTAGTGCTGTTGCAGATGTTCACTTCATCACCTGAATTTCTCCATTGTTGCAGGTACCTAGTGGAGTTCTCATTGCCAGGTGATCAGGTGACACCTGTGGATGAGACTGCGTACCTGCACCTGCTGACACCTGAAGTGGAGGCAGAGGAAGATGCAAACAAGATCTGTAAGTGCTATAAAATTATTACAGGCTTACAAACTCTTAATAGATAAACTTGGACATAGAAAGTAGTGTGCTCCCTTTGTATTTGGGAGGTTGGCTCAAACCCTGGTTTGAAAAAATGGTACATACATGACTTCTTCAGCACTTAACACTTATGACAAAGAGTGTAAAAGCACAACAGTGGACTAACCCCATACTGTGGTGGTCCTGTGTAGTCTAAGGCCTGTAGAGATATAGCTACCACCTCGTTCAGTCTATATATGATAAGTATGGGACTTAGAATTAGGACTAACTTAATTGTTTTATGCCTTGAAAATAAAAAGTAAAATAATAATTAGAACATGCATCTATTGCATGTTACAGCTCTATATAGTCTATTGATTTAACAGGATTCAAGTTTTGTTTTCAAAACTTGTTAAAACTTTGAAAGGAACAATGATTTCACTAACTGTTACTGAAAAGCAGCAATTTTTTTTTTCATCTAGCCCTTGAAGATGTCCAGAACATTGCTGACCCTCTGGACAAGGTGACAGGTGGGCTGATCTCCAAACACGGGGAGGAGACCCCCGTCCCGCTCAAGTCTGTCCACGTCAGAGCCAAGCTCCTGGACTTAGCTGCACAGGTAAACTATAAGTTGTATCCATTATTTGATGAAACTGCTGCTGAGGGGTGGGTACCGGTACAGAAAATTTGGGTACTGTCTCCAGGTTCATGTCCAGAGGATCATGTCCAGGTCTGGATCTGAACTTCGACCTGATTGTCTGTGAAAACCTTCGTCCTGAAGAAATTATGGTAACTACAAAGTAAAACTAAACTCTACTTCACTCTTGTTATTTCATTGGACATTTCGTCAGCTCCCAAACGTGTAGACCAGTGCCATAATCTGTTCATTTTCTATCAGACTCTTATCAGGTCTGTTTTTCTTGGACCGGTAAAACAAGAAAAAAAATACACTATATCTATGTTTGTCCACTATTGCTTGAATTATCTTGTATTACGTAACATTTTGAAAATTGCTTGGCTGAAAGGCTGATATAAAATCAAACTATTATTAAATAAACTGTTTTGAATTCTTCCCCTCTGTAGGTTGTTGTGTTGCAGTCCTATAAGAACGAAAACAATGTCGCCATCGAGGCCAAGTACGTTTTCCCGCTAGACGACATGGCGGCGGTGGTCGGGTTTGAAGCGTTCATCAACGGGAAGCACGTGGTCGGAGAGGTGAAGGGAAAAGAGGAGGCACATCGCGAGTACCGACAGGCGATCAGCGAGGGACATGGAGCGTACCTCATGGACGAAGAAACACCTGTAAGATTCTTGAGGACTTAAATTCAACAGTTATTTTTGCAGTATTAGTACTGTAGTATTTTGTGCAATAGCATTGTGGGTAAAACTGTTTGCTTTGTATTTGAGATTTTGTGTGTTCAAACCCCTGAGGTGAGTCATAATAAAGAATTTTGTAGAAATTATGTCATACAGTTTGATGCAAAAGGCTGTGTACTGCCTTATACAGAGTTTTAGGTCACAATAAGATCATAGTAATATACAAGAGGGCCAAGTAGGGATCCTGGTGGAACCCCTACCGTATACCATATGACAAGAAAAATGACAAGTTACCACTGGTCAGTTTGTGAATGTTTTACTACCTTCTTGTCACTGCGCCAACAAACAATGTTTCAGTGTCAAAGAGATACATTCAATGACACATTCCTTTTACATACAGTAACAATTGTTATTAATCATAATGCGTTTTTTCTAGGATGTATTCACAGTGAGTGTAGGGAACCTGCCCCCCAGAGCCAGTGTGCTTATCAAGATCACCTACGTCGCTGAGCTGGCAGTGGAGGGAGAAAACATCTGCTTCAGACTACCTGGCAGCGTCGCTCCCTGGCAGGTGTGTTTATCTAGAACTTTGTTACCATGGCAACAAGGCTTTGTTGCCTCCGTGTACAAGGATCCATTTTTGGTCTGTCTGTTATTGAATAAAAAGACTATACACAACCATTGCTTTATTCTCACCAACATTTTGGTGACCATCTGTCACCTTCTTCTGAGTATGGGCAATTCTGAATGGTTCACATTGTACTGCAGGACAGGTGTCGCTGCTCACAGTTCAGATGTGGGCACAAAACGTAAAGTATTTACATATGTACAGTCGTAAAGCTGTCTGTACATACTGTAAATGCAGAAATGTTCGCGGTGGATTAATGTTCGCGGTTTTCCCGGTGACCAGTTCACCGCGAACATTTTTCTATAATGGTATTAGACTGCAGTCTATGGTGTTTACGCAAAATTAAAACCACCGCGAAAAGTCCCTTTTCCTGCTAACGCGAAATTAAATCCCCGCGACTAAAATGCAATTACAGTAATACATAATACTTTACGGAGTGTCTGTTTGTTATGTTCTTGGTCTTGAATACACTGTCAGTAGATTTTGAGTGTCAGGAAGTGAGTGGGAAAATGGTGTAAAATTTGTGAGAGTGACAGTACATGAAAGTATCAGACATGACAGGTCATCAGGTCAATGGAAGAGGGTACTAATTTCACGGGGAGGTTATTTTTTTGTCTGTTTATTTGCAGTTATGCATTTCCACATGCTAGACTTACTCACTATAGAGTAGCAGGAAGTAATCAATATACAATGGACATATAATTACAATGTATGTATAGGGACTTCGAACTCTTGTTTTTCGAGATAATATGTAGAGTGTTTATTTGTAATATTTTATCATAACTAGCTATTCAAAGATTTTTAATGCTTAATTTTCCACCAACAGAAAGATTCACTCTCTGAGAAGATCCAAAAGGACCTGGAAACAGTCAAGGTGGAAAAGGATGCTGGGAAAGAATTTTCCCTCCAGGTTGCCATGGAGATGCCCTTTGACATCAGGACAATCCAATCACCATCTCATAAAATCAGAGTAAAGGTAAGTCTTAGAGTAGCCTGGTATTCAGCCGTATTATAGCTCCTGAGCAAATTTGCAGAGAGGACAAAAGAGACTTGGGAGCTATATCGGTAGGATACCAGGCTTGTCTTAGAGTACTGCCAAAGCCCATTTTTTATTCAGCCAAGGTCATTCTGTTGAACTTCCTCTTCATCCTTAACCATCTTGCTATTCCTTTAGAAATGCTGACCCTTACACCCAGTTGGAAATCCTGAGAACAATAATCCAATCAGCAGACTAAATCTAGTGCTGGGAGGTCATAATTGTCATTTTTGGCTACTAAGTAATAATGTCCTTTCATTTTCTTTGGTTGCTGTCCTTTTATATTCTAACTGAAAGTAGATATCTAATGATCTTTGTAATCTAATTTTTGCACATACAATTTTCTAGTCAATTTACACCTCATTGAAATGATCAACTGTGGGACACTCAGCATAATTTTTCAGTAATTTTTATTTTCTCTTTATCTCCACCAATCAGAGGACAGCAAGCAAGGCTGTAGTGGAGCTGGAGAAGAACTGCATGCTGGGAGCTGGTTTCCTGCTGCAGGTTGGGCTGGCGGAGATCCACGTACCCAGGATGTGGGCGGAGCGGCACCCTGACAAGGACAGCCAGGTTGGTTTGTTTGTTTGTTTGTTTCAGGGCTCTAGCCAGCTCGAAATTTATTTCCGTCAGCCAATTCCCATTGTCGCAAAAACACTATCCCAGGAGTTAGAGAGAATGAACTGAGACCTTGAAAAACGGGTTTTTAATGAGATAATTGTATGCGAAAGGGCACCGATACACTTTGTCAACAATAATAGCAATAGCTAAACAAACAGTTTGTGGCTTTTACAGCCGTGGACGGCGTCCCCAAGCCGCCTGTAGCTTCCACCAAGGATTTTTGGTTTTAAAATTTCAAACGCAGCAAATTTCCGTCAACTGACAGAAAAACAGATGCTGGCTAGAGCCCTGGTTTGTTTGAACTTTGTTTATTTATGAAAGCTCAAACTTTCCTGCAGGCTGCTTTTCATTGAGGTCATGAGAGAAGAGACAAGGGTCAGACTAAGTGTATAACAGAGATACAATGCAGTTCACACAGTTGGTGCATGGATACTGATGATATGCATTCTTTGATTAATATCATCATATAGCAGCATATCAGTTGATGATACTCTTTCCTCTTTTTATCTAAGGGACTGAAAAAGTAACAAAGTTGGGTTCAAGGCTTGAAGTATGCCATCTCTTTTTTTAAACCCTCTTCATACACAGGACTGCGAGGGTCAACAAGTTATACTAAGTCTTATGTGGGGGTGATGTCTGCTACATGTATCTCTAATGATTTTATTAAAAAAAAATCTATTCATACACAGGCCTGTATGCTGACCTTCTACCCAGAATTCCAAGCAGAGGTCATGCAGGGTCATGAGGTTATCCTCCTCTTGGACGGGTCCAACTCCATGCGGGGGTCGGCTCTGGAGGCAGCCAAGAAAGTCGCCCTGCTCTGTCTGTGCCATCTACCAAAGGAATGTAGCTTTAACGTTGTTGCCTTTGGCACAGGTTTGTTTTCAAATGATTTTCATTCTGGAAAAATGCTGACAATGTAATAAGAAATTAGTTAGGCAACTGGGTAAATTCTCTAAAGTAGCCTGATTTCTTTAGTATCATCCTACCAGGATGTCTAATTTTCCTTAAAGTGTAGAAAGTCAATGATGTACTGTTCTGTTTGAATGTGTTCTATCTCCTTGTGCCTTTGATTTTATATGAGGATATTAAAGACCCCAGCACACTTGATGATAAGTAGTTAAAAGCATTCAAGGCAAATACTGAAGCTGTACTGCCTATTAGACATTGAAGAAAGTATTGCCTCAATTATGCTTTATATTCTACCCATTTTGTTTACTTTTGCTGTAGAAAAACTGGATTAACTGAATCTTAAACGTTTGATAGGATATTGTCATTATTCATGTCCTTGTAAGGTATTGTCAGTTATTGTGATGTAACTAGTTTTTCTTTATAAACTTTACAAATTTCATTTTGTAGGATATGAGGAACTGTTTGCTGTGAGCCAGTCCAGAACCAAGTCCAATGTCTCCAAGGCTGAAACCTTTATCCAGGTATAGTCTTCAAGTCTTCATCTCATTGTTATTGAGCATATATTATAATGTAAGTGTTCCTCATGGTTTATTTGGCAAGAAAACGGTATATTGTTTCTTTTTGTTTGCTGTTCTAATGAAATCTTGTTTCATCTGTCCTTGGTGCTGATTGGCTGTTACATTGGTAGTCTTCTTCTAAATGTTTGAAATTATCTTATCTTGTTGCTGATTGGCTATGAAGCAGCCCCTCTTCAACTGACTGGGACTTAGGCAGTCTCTTTCAAGTCATTCTGTTTCATCTCTCCTTGGTGCTGATTGGCTATTACAGAGGTGGTCTCATTTCAAATCACTCTATTTCATCTTACATTGGTGCTGATTGGCTGGGACTTGAGGCAGTCTCTTTATAATGATTCTATTTTTTTCTTTCCTTGGTGCTGATTGGCTCTTTCCTTGGTGCTAATTGGCTGACGCATTGAGCAGTCTCATTCTAACTAATTTCATTACATCTTATCTGGGTACTGATTGGCATTTTATATGAGATTTCCCATCTAGCTGTTACTAAATATCAGAAGTGAACACAGCAATCCATACACCTTTAACTGTTTTTAGGTAAATTTCAGGAGTGATACATTTTACATCGTATTAAGATGTTGAAATGGTACAAAACTGACCAATTTTCTGCAATTTTTCCCTCAGAATCTGAAAGCATCCAAGGGAAACACAGATGCATGGAGGCCCCTGCGTGGGTTCTTCCTGCTTCCGCCGTTGGGTAAAACGCGGAACGTGCTCCTCATCTCTGACGGACACGTGAACAACCCTGACCAGACTCTTAGCGACGTCCACCAGCACTACCAGGAGACAAGGGTCTTCAGCTGTGGGGTGGGGTAAGGACACATCTCACAAGATTTTGTGTACTTTTTCTTGAACATTGAACTTAAACAGTGAACCTTGACCCTTCAAGATTCAAGGTATAACAAACTGATCCTGACTGTCTGTAATAATTAGCATTTCAACCAATGACACTACTGGGAGACAAGGGTCTTCAGCTGTGGGGTGGGGTAAGGACACATCTCACAAGATTTTGCGAACTGAACTTCATTCTACTTTAAGATTTTGTTTACTTTTCCTTGAACATTGAACCTTAACCTTGAACCTTGACCCTTCAAGATTCAAGGTATAACAAATTGATCCTGACTGTCCATCATAATTAGCAGTTCAACCAATGACACTACTAGGAGACATGAGTCTTCATCTGTGGGGTGGGGATTTAGTGTACAGAACTTCATTCTACTGTTACTAAAAGACAAGTCAATGTGTAACAACAGTCTGATCTTGGCTGTCCATCACAACTAGCAGTTCAACCAATGACAGGGTGGGGCCGCGTAGCACAGTGGTAGTGTATTCGGCCCGTGACCGAGAGGTCGCCGGTTCGAATCCGCCTGCCGTGTTGCCGGTCTTGTGCCCTTGGGAAAGGCACTTTACACGACTTTCCTCACTTTACTCAAGTGGAAATGAGTCGTCCCTCGGATAGGACGTTAAATGGAGGTCCCGTGTCTGGGGAGAGCAACACCACGGGCACGTAAAAGAACCCGCCACATGTGCGATGGTGCGATGTGGCGGATCAAACCATTCCGGCCAAAATGGGGTAGGGAATTTCCCGAGCAGCCTCGTAACCCCTGCTTTGCATATTGAGTCAGTGAAGTCAAGCTTGCTTAAGCTTGATGTTTCTGACTTAGGGAGAAGAGATGCTGCTACAGTTATCACTATGGGCCGCTCTTCATCACCATGATGGTAACATCAGGCCCTACGAACATGATTTAGAAAGAAAAAAAAAAAAAAATCAGAAGTTTGACTAATGAGAGGAGGATTTTATTTTGTATTTCTACATTTTGGTCGAGGTGGATGGGACTATGAAATCATTCTACAGGATACGATTTGGAGATTTCTTCCTGATGTTTTGTTTCTTTTGTTTCTTTCTTTTATTTATTGGTTTGGCTGTTTAGCACACACAGCCAGGGCTGCCCAACTAGCCTATGGAATATTACGAAGGGCTAGCCCTGTTTTTGAGTGACATCCATGTGAACTTGCAGAATGAGACGATGCTAGTTTGTGAAATGGAACTGGAAACATTGGTTGAACATGATGATGTCTGCAGAACTCATAAAGAAGATCGCAAAAATCAGTGGTCTTCCAACATAACTTCTGTATTCCTAATATTCAAAATGTAGCAACAACGTAATAATTCTTGCTGCTCAAAATGTAGCAACAACGTAATAATTCTTGCTGCTCAAAATGTAGCAACAACGTAATAATTCTTGCTGCTCAAAATGTAGCAACAACGTAATAATTCTTGCTGCTCAAAATGTAGCAACAACGTAATAATTCTTGCTGCTCAAAATGTAGCAACAACGTAATAATTCTTGCTGCTCAAAATGTAGCAACAACGTAATAATTCTTGCTGCTCAAAATGTAGCAACAACGTAATAATTCTTGATGCTTGTTTTTAGGTCAACTTCCAACAAACATCTGCTGCGAGCCCTAGCCAGAGTGGGAGGGGGCGCTTTTGAGTATTTTGATGATAAAACCAAGTCTAAATGGGAAAAGAAGGTAGCATTTATTGTTTCTTTATGAATGTTAAATCTAAATGTACAGATGTATGTAAATATATTCTCTTAATGTAGTGTTAATCTGTATACAATTATGTGTTCCTAAACTTTGTAGTTAGGAAAATATGTAACATCAACCCTCACAATTCTACTTTGTGCTATGATACCACCACATCAGGAAAACATTGTAATAGAGGCCTTCTCAAGATTGTTTCAAACACCTAAAGAGTGTGTGTGAGTGTGTGTGTGTATGTGTGTGAGTGTGTGTGTGTGTGTGCGTGTGCTTGTGTGTTTGCTATCTCAAAAATATCATCTCCAATATGTATATTTGACATACATAACGTTACATAGATGTATCTAAAACCCTGTTACAATCCCAGGTGAAGTCTCAGCTGTGGAAAGCTGCCCAGCCGGGCCTGACGTCCGTGTCAGTTGATTGGCAGCAGTGGGATGATGATGCCCCGCCTCCTGTCCAAGCCCCCAATCAGATCGTCTCTCTCTTCAACGGCTCTCGTCAAGTGGTGTATGGCTACGTCCCACACTGCACTCAGGTCAAAGCATTTCAATATACATGTAGTATCTCTGTAAAATCTAAACTTTAAGACTCCTGTATTCAAATTTGTACCAGGTCCTAGGAAATCAAAGATTTCTTTTGCACAACTAGAATGTCTATTACGTGCTGACGTTTCCATGTCTGTCAGACAACTTCCTATGTTCTGCCAACCTGATGAAACTATTTTTGGAAGATGTACTAGGTCCCAATGTGGTGCTCTTTTGGTTTATTCACAATATCCATACTCATTAGATTGAATACCTTGTGGTAGTGAAAGACTTCCTTTTAGTAGATAGGATGTAAAGACAAATTTGAATAATGTAATGAATGAATTATTACCTTTATTGTACATCCGTGCCCTATTGAGCTAAGTACAGTCGTACAAATACAAATCTCATGTCCATCGCTTGTAAGACTGTAAAAATAAAAATTCCCTCTTACTCTCCACTATTTGCTTGTGGGATGAGATGCCCTCAGATGTCGAAGCCAAAGACACTCTGCAGTCAGTCTTGACTTATCAAGCTAATCTAAAACGTGGCTAACAATTCTAAGATGAATAGATTTGATTGTTTTCCTTTATTCCAGGCCACCCTGAAGGCTGTCATCAACAACCGGGAAATCAGCACCATGGTCTCCACCACTGAACTCAGCATCACCACAGGCAAGGTGGGGCAGGTTTTTGGCTACACCTCAGGGGTGGAGGCCACATTTCTTTTTAATAGCTTGGGTTATTTCCTGTAACCAGGTTATTAGCGCTACTTCAACTTTATCCATGGGGTAACCTATATCTGTTGTTTTAAAAGTGAAGTATTAAGGATATCGGGTCAATGGATTGTGGTTTCAAATTTCAAATGCAGATTGAAACTACCATACGTCAACTTGATATCCCTGAATTATCTATTGTTGCAAAACAACAGAATCAGATATTAAGCTATATTATAGGTTACCGCGCAGATAAAGATGAACTGGCGTTATATTTTTTAGCATTTTAATTTGTTTGTTGATTGTTTATTTAAGGATTCAGATCTATACTTAACATATCATGAGCAAAAGAGAAAAAAAGCAACAGCTGAAGTGACAACACAGAATAAGAACAGTCATACAACATTTTGGCGACTGTCTGTCACCTTCCTCAGAGCAATTCTGAGGGCTACTACAGGCTACTTTTGTGGCGAAGGTGTCGCTGCAAGCAATGCACGTTAGGAACTATGACAGCCATTAATGCGTTCCCAAATATAACGTATTGATGACAATGATTGTTGTCATATATAAAATGACAGATGCTGACAGTCAGTAGTTCCTGGTTGTGAATAAAAGAAATGTTACATTATAATAGTGATTTTCCAACCTGACTAAATGGTTCAAAGGACTAACCACACAGTTTTGTCCCAGATCCTGCACCAGCTGACGGCCCGTGCTGTCATCAGAGACTGGGAGGACGGAACCCTGCACTCAGACAGGATGCACCATGAGGTCAGTGTGTTTCAAATCCTGACATTGAGAATCAGTGTGGTATTCCTCATGTCATGTGTGGCTGTGCTTGGTGGTTGTCTTTTTAGTACCGTAGCACAGTTTTCGTTGCTCATTTGTACATTCTGCGGTCATGATCTTCTAATGGTTGATAGGTCTTTGGCTCATGAAAAAGTGGTATAATTTTGGGCCCTCTGGCAGCTTTTTTTAAACTGTAGGAGGCGATGTTCGAAAAAAAGAGTAAGGCAGGTAGGGGTTGACGGATTGTCACAATTTTTGCTATGTAGATGGCTTAAGAGATAATTGACATACTTAGTTGGCTTGTGAAAAAGTGGTATAGTTTGGGGCTCTTTGGCAGATTTATTTGTAACTGCAGGAGCAGGATCTTCATGAATTTTGGTTGAAAAAACTTTGTAGATGGCTTTAGAGATAATTGACATGCTTATCTTCCTCTCTTTCTCCAGACCAAGAAAATGGGGCTGAAGCCATACATTATTGACCTTAGTAAGGAGTACTCCATCGTCACACAGTTCACCAGCTTTGTAGCTGTGGAGAAGAGGGAAAAGGTGAGAAAGATTTTGGTGACACCAAGGGAACAGTACTTGTACTTGTAACTGTAAGTCTGGAAATAACTCATAAGCCAGAGCGAAAAAAAAAATCCATGAAAACAAAAATTCTGCCAAACCACAGGACTAAACATCCAGACCATTTTTTCCCGGCTTGGTTTGTCTTATGGTCCACATCCAGTAAACCTGTAAGATACAATCATCACCATTTCAATAAGTATTTATTCATTTATTGCTATTCTTGTTCAAAGAGGGGAACCCCCTGACCATGTGCCCCCTTACCCTGAGGAGCGGATCCTCTGACAGTTATAAAATTCTGATTAACCAGGGGTGGTTTAAGGACAAACGTGGGCATAGTTTGTTTGTTTTTTGAGAAAAGGGGAAAATCAACACACTCACGGATGTTATTCATAGAATTAAGTCAGTGTGGCCTATGACATAATGATTGTTTGATGCAGGATGAAGACCTGACAACCGGTGAAGGTCCAAGTATTGCAGAACTGGTGGAAAAGGAGAGTGTGGACATCTTATCCTACATGGGGTGGGAGAGGGACAAAGGGGAAGAGGAGGCAGAGGTGTGTATTGTTGTATGAGGCATGGAAAATACTGAGGCATTGGAAAGACCATACAGACTTCATTTTATATTCATACCTATAGATATCCATATATGTGTGTTTAACTGTACTGTAAGTAGTTGTTATACATGTAGACCTTACGAAAGTTGCTGTACTTTTGTGCAAAAGAACAATTTTGGCTTGCTTTAACGCTACACATTTTGCGACTTTTGAAATAACACGTAATAGGGTTTAACACTAGTTCTTTTTACCATGATGATGGTTATAGAGTATCACCTACTAGTTTGCTTTTTTGGTGTGAGAAGTAAGATTGTGATGGTATGTCGCATAGTATTTTTTATTCGATTTCTAGAATAAAGTGCTCGATGAAAAGATCAAAGAAAAGGCCATTGAACACAGTTTGGAGTTCTACACCACTGCAGTGGAGACTGCAAAAAGGGAGCTTCCCCCAACCCATCCAACAGTGTTGCAGTCACAGCTCTCTGTGGCAATGTTTTATCACGACAAATTGAATATGCCGGAGAAGGCCTGCCTGGTTGCAAAGGCTGCCTTTGACGATGCGATCGCGGAGTTGGATACTCTGAGCGAGGAAAGTTACAAGGACTCGACCTTGATAATGCAGCAGTTGAGAGATAACTTGACCTTGTGGTCTGCTGAGGATGGAGAAGAAGTCTTAGAGAAAAAAGCCAACGGAAAGAAAAAGGTCCTTATTGCTGAGTTGATAAGTATCACTAGTGTCACCCAAAGCTCACTTTGGCCAATCAACCTTCTCGGATTAAGCCCATCTTACATACCCAACTATGGCCTCCCGACCTTCTGTGAACCATGGTCATGATTTAAAATTTAAAAGTCCCTGATACACATAGCCAACCATGGCCTCCCAACCTTCTCCAGATCATGGTTGTGAGTTAAGCCCCTGTCACACACAGCCGACCATGGCCTCCCGACTTCTTCAGACCTTGTTTGGAAGTTAAGCCCCTGTCACACATAGCCAACCATGGCCTCCCAACCTTCTCCAGACCATGGTCAGGAGTTAAGCAAATACGGGCCTCCCAACCTTCTTCAAACCATGGTTGGGAGTTAAGCCCCTGTCACACATAGCCAACCGTGGCCTCACGACCTTCTCCAGACCATGGTTGGGAGTTAAGCCCCTGTCACACATAGCCAACCGTGGCCTCACGACCTTCTCCAGACCATGGTTGGGAGTTAAGCTCATCTTACATAGTATTACCTGACCATGCCCCCCCAACCTTCTCCAGACCATGGTTAGGAGTTAAGCCCCTGTCGTACATACCTGACCATGGCCTCCCGACTTCTTCAGACCTTGTTTGGGAGTTAAGCCCCTGTCACACATAGCCAACCGTGGCCTCCCAACCTTCTCCAAACCATGGTTGGGAGTGAGGCCATCAGTAATTTGGACCAGGCCAAACGTGGGAAAGTCATATTCTTCTAAGAAGCAATCAGATTGGTAAAATGGAATATGGTTGGTAGCAAGTCATTGAAAGGTCATGAATTTGTGACAGGGGATGTGACATACATAATTTTGTATGGAAATGGGAATAGACCGACTGTTAAAACTAAGAGTAGATTATTTTCAAGACCAGAATCTTCAAATTGCCAATTGAATTTATTATAACTTTTCTATATTCATTGCTGTCAACAGGTCATGCAAGAAGCTGAATATTTAATGGAAGGTAAGATGCCTTCATTTTTAATTTTTAATTTACATTTAGTTTAACCTTGTACAAAATGTATATATTTAGTTTAACATTGTATAGATTTGGAATTTGTTAAATTTGTTGATCATGAGACTTCAACCTCAAGCAACCCATTGAAATGTGCAGTGACCTTTAATATTTGTTTTTTGTATTTTTGTTTTCCAACTTCTAAGACATGGATCTGGGGATATATATGGAGATGGGAGGTGCTGGTAAAGACAAGTTATGTGCTGTTTCATCCAGCTCAGAGGAGAACGAATCTGATGACTCGTGGGGAACAGATTCAGACTCTCCAGTATATGAGTGTGGAGCAATGTATGAGGAAGGTAAGATACTAGATGGAAATCTTTAACAACGTATCTGCCCATCATTTCCAATCATCATCATCATATCTTGTCGCTCCATCTCCCAATCCAGCAGCAGGCTGCCTCATTGGCCTCTCTTACTTCAATGTCTGAGCAGTTTGGGCCGAGATCACAGTTTTGTAACAGATGTTGTATTGTTTGCAGCTCCTATATCCGCATGGACAAGCTATAGCTACACTTGCAGATTTGCCCAATTCTATTTCCATTAACCTTGTACATGTTCTTCACTTGATCTAATTCGGTCTTGATGTTGCTTAAGACTGGAGATGGTTTGCTAGACCTTAGTGGTTCACCTGAGTCAGGCTTGACTTACAGTGCATTATTTACTTTATTCTATTGTAAATGCCCACGGTTGTTTTATGTTCACAGTTTTCACTGTTACTTTACCACAATACGCAATCCACTAGGAACATTTTTCAGCAGCTATTATCATATAGCCAGGCACCGCGGACCAATCAGAAGGCCCTGTTCCACGTTGGTTATGACGCCGTAATACTTAGATTCCCGCCAGCCCGGCGTGTATCGCCCTTCTGATTGGTCAGAATGAATCGACACCGGTACCAGTGTCGATGCAAATCGACAAGGGTGCCGTTGTCGATTCATTCTAACCAATCAGAAGGAGCGATACACAAAGGATATGAAGGTATTGGCCAATCAAAAGGAGCGAAACATATTCCAGAGCAGAGGAAATAAGTACAGACTGCAAGAAGAGGGGAATGGCTCCTTCTGTTAACATTGATAATGTTTTGTTGTTCTAAAGAGCCAAAGACTACAATGTTTCGAATATTTTCTGTGCCAATTTTGGTTTCAAAATGCAATCTGTAATCTCCTTTTAAATGTATGTACCAAAGAACAAATTCGACAAAGGAATTCGCACGTATGGTACCACTTAGGGATCTATGCGTGACACAGGAGTTTGTAAGTTTGGGTAGGCTATATGATAATAACGTTAGTAACCCACCTGTTCCTCGGTGTACATGGTGTCATAACGCCTGGTCCTTTGCTATAACCACCTCATAATAAGATTACTTCCCAAGAAAGGTTTAGATGGGACCACGCTAGATGATTGGCGCCCCATAAGCCTACTCAACGTGGACTACAAAATTCTTAGTAAGGACATTGCGGTTAGAACCATTACTTCCTCATATTATACACGAAGATCAAACAGGTTTCATCAAAGGCCGGTATATTGGGGAAAACATCAGACGTATTTGGGACAGTATAGAAGAGTGTGAAGAAAACAATAAACCAGGATTGCTAATGTTCCTAGACTTTAAAAAAGCATTTGATAGTATTGAAATAGCCTTCATTATTAAAGCACTTAAGACAGTAAATATTGGAGACGACTTTATTAGATGGATTACGTTATTATACAATGATATACAAAGTTGCGTTATAAATAATGGCTATACTTCAACATGGTTCACAGTGCAGAGGGGAGTAAGACAGGGAGACCCTTTGTCCCCTACCTTATTTATCATTGGGATAGAAATGCTAGCTGCAACAGTCAGGGCTGATACGAACATTAGAGGTATTGAAATACACAATACAACACATAAACTATCAATGTACGCTGACGATATAACGTCATTGCTCGCAGATACAATATCTGCACAAAATCTGTTAGACACATTAAATGTATTTAAAAGATGTAGCGGCCTCGAATTAAATAAAAAAAAACGGAGGCCCTTTGGGTAGGAAATAATAGTAATAGAGAGGATCATCCGTTACCAGTTAAGTGGCCTGAGTGCCCCATCAAGGCTCTTGGCGCTCACTTCGGATCCGACCGAGATAAGTGTTACAAAGAAGACTTTGAAAACAATTATACGAAAATGGTGAAGGCTTGTAATATATGGAAACAGAGAAACCTAACTTTAATAGGACGGATTTTGATTGTAAAGACTATTGGTATCTCAAAGTTAATATACATATGCTCAATCTTGTACGCTCCTCCCCATTTCTTAAAACAAGTAAATGACTATATTTTCAGATACATATGGCGAGAGAAACCACCAAAAGTAAAAATGAAAACTTTGATTGGCGAGAAATGCCAGGGCGGATTGAAAATGATGGATTTTACTTTAATGAATAAAGCCTTAAAGGCGATGTGGGTAAAAAGAATCGTAACAGATACTCGTAAGGAAAAAGAATACTTGTTTAAAAAATGGGGAGGTTTCCTCATATTCCAGTGTAATTATTCTACAAAGTTGTTAGACACTTCTCACCTGCCAATGTTTTATAAAGATGTTCTAACTGCATGGGAGGAAGTAACTAATTACGAACCAGAGACACACAGACAAATTTGTTCACAGGTACTATGGAATAATAGATTTATTATAGTAGAGGATGCTACATTATGTTACAAACTCTGGATTGATGCCGGCATTATTTATCTGAATGACTTGCTGTATGACGATGGAACATTTATTACTAATGAAGATTTACACAATCTGTATGGTTTGGATATGGACTCGTATCAAATATTGAAATACAACTGCCTTAAAGTAGCCATACCACGGAAATGGAAAAGTATTACAAGAAATAAAAGAAAATGTGATCGTTGCGAAATCATCATGTATACTGAATTCATACATCCTCATACAGCAACGTGTAAACAAATATATAAAATTTTAGTAAAAAGGAAATTTGTACCCCCAAGTAGAGAGATCAATATTGTTAATGACATCGGTGAAGATAATGTTAAAAAAGCTTATAGTGTTATATTCACAACTACCAAAGAAACTAAACTGCAATACTTTCAATATAAGATTGTACACCATTTCTTGCCGACTAACAGTTGGTTAAGTAAGGTAAACCTGGTAGAGAAAGACAGTTGTAACAATTGCGATGAAAAGCATACCATAGAACATTTGTTTATTCATTGTAGATATACTATAGAATTTTGGCAACAATTTAGATATTGGTGGAAAAGCGTGACAAAGCAAGATATACGTTTAAGCAAGAATACGATAATATATTGTGTAATAGAACCAGCATACCTTGAGTTTTGTATAATGATAGCTAAATATAGCCTATACATCTGCTTTGTTAATGACATCAAACCCAGTATCCGACATTTCCTTTTACAACTAAAATTCCGAACATACAACATGTAAGATGAAAGGTCCTTCTCTGTCTGTATCCATCCAAGTTGTGGCACTTGTCCTTTGTATGTCTTTGTAATGTTTATTGAAATGAAAAAAAAAAAATAAAAAAAAAAATAAAAAAAAAAAAAAAATAACCACCTCATAAAACCACCTCGTTCGCTTCGCTCACTCGGTGGTTTTATTCGGCGGTTATAGCAAAGGACCAGGCGTTATGACACCATATACACCTTGGGGCGGGTCATTAACCCTTAATTATACAACAGTGGCCTCAACAAGACAGTAAGTGCCACAGTTGTGGCCATAGGACTGTAGGTTTTGAACCATTTATTAAATTACACAGGGAAGGACCCCAGGCCTACTCTTTTTGATAAATACAAATTATCTCAGCAAACTTAACTGCATGTCCTGTATCTTGTTCACAGAAGGTGAGAAAACAGCAAGAAAGAAATATTCATCATCAGAGGAAGAAGAGAGTGAAGAAGAGATGGGGTTTGGGCTGTTTGATGATGACGAAGGTAGGATGGCAGGTGAGATGATAGAGTACTGTAAAACTTGAAACTTGTTTTCATGGTGACATCTCCACCATGATACATGTACTAGCTGTTATTGTTATTGGGTGGGTCGACTACTGTCTCTTTACAGCCAGGGGATGAATTGTGAGGAGAGAGAGAGAACTGGTTTATTTATTTAAACACACAATGTCATGTACAAGATTATAGTCCGAGGACTAAATTGCCTCGTACATTGTACAGGAGAGGCTGGCGCTTAGGACTAAAACAATGGAATGTCCTGCCTAAGTGCATTAACATACTTATCACAATTTCCACTAAACTTTACAATTTAAAATTGTGGGTCTACACACCATCAAGTAAATATATATCTATGTCAATTATAAATCGATCTCATTCTGAATGATTAAAATGTGACACTTCAAAGACTAATGTGAGTTTAACAGATCGATACAATAAGGCAGCGTGGTATTCCTGAAACGCGATGTTCGGCACTTAAACTGGCTGAAGTATAAGCATTTCTGAGGTCTCTGCCATGTACCTCAGAGCGGCAGTACCTAAGGAGCTTACAATTGGCAGGGCTAAATTGTAGGGTCTATAATGGCAGCCGGTATACAGCAACTATAGTGGCCTCGACATGACAGTAATTGCCACAGTTGCAGCCATAGGACTGTAGGTTTTGAACCACTTACACAGGGAAGGACCCCAGACCTACTCTTTTTGATAACTACAAAATCAAATTTCAGCAAACTTAACTGCATGTACGGTATCTTGTTCACAGAAGGTAAGAAAACAGCAAGAAAGAAAGTTCCATCATCATTTGAGGAAGAGATTGAAGTACAGATGGGGTTTGCACGTCTGTTTGATGATGGTGAAGTTAGGATGGCAGGTGAGATAGTAGAATCTGTAAAACTCAAAATGCATGGTTTTCATGGCGACACTCCACCAAGATACAATCGTCATACAAACGAGGTTAGAAATGAGATGTGGTCCTTACTGTTAGCCTAATTTGATTTAAAAAAAAACCAGAAAAGATTTGCTGTAAAGAGTCATACTTTTGACACTTTATGTTGGGCTCCATTTTTCAAAGACACTAAATCTTGAATCTTTCTATTTTTTCAACAGCTCCTGAAGAAAAAGGGACTATGGCAAAGATGGAGAAGAAGAAGAAGAAGGTTGCTCCTCTTGCTGAGACTTACCAGATGAAGGCTAATGCTTTGCAATTGGGAAAAGGACGGTTTGCAACTACTTTGAGGTCAAGGTCGGATAACCGTCGCTCTCCAGCATACAGCCCAACTTCACCTACTGAGGAAGCCACAGAGGCCGAGTACACAAAGCCTAAACCTCTAGCTCGGAAAATGGCACCAAGGAGGGTAGAAAAGGAGAAAGAGCCAGAGGCGCCAAGCCCACACTTCTCAAAGATGTCTGCAAAGTTCTTGACCCGAGAAGCTGAAAGGGGAAAGTCCTCTTACAGAGTGTCAGATGAAGTTCAGGCTCGTGTAGATCGCCTTGATGATCTAGTAGAAAAAGCTGATGCTCTTAGTGCACAAGCCGCAGTATTTGGTGCTTCAACAACCATTTCTAAAGATGATGGCCTCTTTGCTGGTTCAACAGAGGCAAGTGTGCAGAAACCTAAACCTTTTGAATCCAAGCCAGGTATCGTTCAATGTGCCAGATTTACTTATGAAGCAACACCAGATACTACCAAGGGTCTTTTTGGCAGAAAGGCTGAACCAAAGACTGCAGGATTTGCTCTTGCCCAGTCTGTGGCCGCAGAAGAGCCAGCTCCTGCTTTTGGTTTTGGAGCTCCAGTTGCAATCTTTGGTGCAGAAACTTATGGAACTCGTGGTGTAGGCTTTGATGCACCCATACCGTATGGCAAAATCCCAGTTAGTGGAACGCCGTTTGGTGAAACGCCAGTTAGTGGAAAGCCGTTTGGTGAATCTGCTGTAAAGTTTGGAGGTCCTCCTGGCACTGTAGCTGGCACAAAGACGCAAGAGACTGCATTTGGTCAGGGTTTTGGTTCTGCTTCAAGTCGTGGTGTTGGCTTTGGTAAAGCAGCATCTTATGGAGCAAGATATGGCACACGAATTGGTGGAACACCATTTGCTGCAACCACAGGTCTTTTTGCCCACTCAACTGCACCAAAAGAGCAGGAAGCTGTATCCTTTGGTTTCACTCCCTCTGCCAACAAGAGCACGAGGGATGATGGAGGATCCGCAGGTGGTTTTAGTTTTGGTTGGACTGCATCATCAGATATGGGACAGAGGGATCGAGACAGGAGCTCCCCCCTAATTGGTGACACAAAAAAAGGATTCAAGTTTGGAGCCCCACTTGAAGAGAAAGAAGAAACAGCAAGCTTTAGCTTTGGTGGACCCAGCCAGAAAGTGGTTCCTCAAGCAGGTTTTGGAGCTGATCAACAGATACAGCAGCAACAACAGCAACAACAACAACAGGCTCAGATGAATGTCTCTAATACTGCTCCTCAGAGGAAGATGCGAAGCAGGCTTCATGGCGCTATAGCTACCTTAAGTGAATCCAGTCAAGCAGAAATGGTTCCTGAAGCAGGTTTTATCTCCAATCAACGGATGCAGCAGCAACAGGCTCAGATGGATGTTCTTCTTACTGCTCCTCCGAGGACAGGTGGTGGAAGGGTTCATGGCGCTTTAACTAGATTAGACGAATCCAGTCAAGCAAAGGTGGTTCCTCAAGCACGTGTTGGCTCTCGAGCTCCTCAACCAGCGAGGAAGACAACTGGTGGCAAGGCTGTTAGAGTTTCTTCAGGATTCAAGGACAGCTTGGACATCGTAGACGAGAGTTCACGCGACACTGGCGACTCTTGGAGAGCTATCAAACGGACCGAGACCCCAACGGCTGGTGATTTCGACATGAGGGCCATGTCCCCTGCCTCAACAAATGCTGCGCAGTCAGTTGCTTTTCAACAGTTATCAGCATCTGCTGCCTTTCTACAGGCACCCCCTTCTGCGCCACCCCCTTGTTCAACAGGCCCCCCTCCTCCTCCACCCCCCTGCCCAGCAGGCTCCCCTCCTCCAGCTGGTGCCCCTCCCCCACCACCCCCTAAGGGCACTCAGCTTCTTAAACCAAGAGCAAGTTTAAAGTCCAAAGCAGCCATGGCTGCACCACTAAAAATGCGTTCCCTGCCCTCGAAAGCATTTGCTCCATTGCCCCCTCCCCCTCCAAGTTCAGTCGAAAAGCTACCAGACCTATCAGCAAGCCTGGACAAAGAAGAAGAAGAACTTCAAATGGTGCTTGTAGAAAGTCTTGCAATCGCTAGGTATGAGCAGATGGAAGAGTTAAAGCCATTGTCAAGAAGTTTGGAGTTAAGACAAAAGAAGAAGAAGAAACAGGTCGAGATCCAGGCAAGGCTGGAGGAAGAAAAGGCATCATTGGACAAAGTCATGTACATGGATGAAAGCGTTCAAGAAAGAGATGAAATGTACAGGTAAGAGTGAAGTCAACGAAGTACAGTCTCTACCTATGTAGAAATATGAAATTTTCCACAAATCGGAGGAATATTTTATCTGAGAGCTTGCAATTGGCTGGTTAATGAAGTACAGACTGAAGATTATAACTGTAGCCCTTCGGCCAATTTCTACTGATTTTTCTCATAAACCACAGTCTCATAGGGACTAAATGAAGTTTGGTTGATTTATGTAATCGTGGCAAACATGTTGCCTACCTGAGCTTTTCAAGTGAAAAATGTTAAGTTTCAATGAAGTTCACGTGAATTACTTTCAAGGACCAATTTAGGGACTATTCTTGACAATTGAACTACATGTAAATCCAAGGTTACACAAAGCTTACCATAAAAGTGTACAACTTGTGATTACAGTTATTATTTTCCACATAAAGCAGTGTTTAAGTTTGTGGGCATTGGTCAATGGTATGCTAATATATTGTGCCGTCTTAACTTTATTCTTTATAGTAGGGGTTCTTTGCATTGAGCAATTTCATGATATTCATACAATGCCACATCGTTGTAAACACCACAGAAGACAGTATCTCTTTTGTTTAGTATTTTTGTTTGATGTCAGCCTGTTGTTACATGATTGTGTATAATTATGCCTTTGTCATCTTGTTCATGACTTTTGTTACATGCATTACAAACTTTATTTCAGGACCAGTTTGAGGGGGTTACATGGTCCAAGAAGAGGTCCTGGTGCATATCACTCTGCCAGCTTTCATCTGACCTCAGGTAGGTTAATCAATTCATGTGCAAAGTAAGGCTAATATCAGTAGTCTAAGACTACTTTCAAGATGGAGAGCTTTTTTATATAGTCATCCAAAGATCTAAACTTCATTGAAATATCATGATAGGACCGTTGATCATTGAAATAGCATTGAAAGATGTTGTATGTCACTAAAATATCATTAGTAAGATCATACTTGAAATGGGGGCATGGGTTCGTATCCCACTTCTGACACCATGTTGGCTTAGAGATTATCTCGGTCATAGACTTAAAATGCTCAACATTCCTTGTACAAAAGAACTTATTACCAAGGTACAACAATGGACCTGTAAATACTGTACACAGTGCTCCATCTTATCTGTCACGACCAGTACAGATGTTAGTAATGACTGACTAAGAAATTGCACAAATAATGTCTAATCTGAAAAAGGATGCTCACAAGTAACCATGTTTTTTCCAACCCTCTGCAGGTTCCTTTAGTGGCAGAGAAATTGATGTAGTACCAATCGTGACCACAAGGGGGAGGGTTATTACAGAGACAACTGTTGACCAAATCTTTGCTCTGCTAAAGGTATCATTTGTAATTATTGGTTCAAATATAAAGTATAGTAGCTCTAGTTTTAGAGTGATGAATTACTGTAACATTAACACTGAATTTATTCTTTTTTGAGTGGGAGATTAGAATTGGTCTTGCACCCATCCATAATTTGACTGTTTCTTTGACAGTTTACTGCGTACTTGGATACTACATGCCAAAATGTTCTTTTATTCTTTATTGCAGGCGCTAATAGGCCCATAGTAAAAGCCTACTGTATAAGACACATAACATAACAATATTAAAACAACGCTGCCACTCTATGTGTACAAGCGCCTCCTGATGTTTTTGAAATATTATTGTGTTATGGTAGAAAGAATCCAACTAGATGGAATGGGAAGAGTGGAAAAGCGGAATATACAAAAGAATGTTTGCGCCATGATAGAGTAATATTAGCATAGATAATACCATAGTTTACTCATATAGCTAAAATCCAAGGATAAAACAATCAAAGTTAATGATATGTTGCCCCCCTCCCCAGCACACTGACCAGGGGCACTCCTACTGGGAGTTCAGTCCAGAGTTGGACCAGTTGCTTGGGAGTTCCAGTCAGCAGTGCATCCAGATATTCAACACTGCAGGACTCAAATCTCTGGGTAAGTTACATTCATGATCATGGTCATAGATATATGTGTCCATACGTGTAGTTTTTTGACTTGCACTGTCAGGTCAGATGACAATTGTTTCCCTCCTGTAGACAGTCTTTCAGCCTTCAAAAAGAATCTTCACATCTATTTCCTTGCATGATACTAACTAAAGTAATTTTTGCAAACTCATCAACTTAGTTCATTGCCTAAAAGTAGTCAAATGGTCTTGCTTTCATCAAGCCATTAACAAAAGGTAAAGAAATGAAATAAGGAATGAATGAAGACCTTTATTCTACATTTTTGCCCAACTGAACTAAGCACAGGTCACAAGAAAGACAAAACACACAATGTTATGCAAATGTACAATATTATTTGTATCATAGATCTAATCTAGTGAAGAAGTTTGGCTTCTTCTCCCTTCCTGGTAATGGTGAAAATGTAGGATTGTATGTTGTTAGGTTTGTCAAAATGCAACTCATATCTATTAAGTGAATCTACTTCCTATTTCTATCATTAA
This sequence comes from Branchiostoma floridae, assembly GCF_000003815.2. Lineage (NCBI taxonomy): Eukaryota > Metazoa > Chordata > Leptocardii > Amphioxiformes > Branchiostomatidae > Branchiostoma > Branchiostoma floridae. The sequence goes on from NC_049995.1 coordinate 3,089,936, forward strand.
CATAGTGCATAGTCCAATGAACAACGAAGTGAACTTCATCTTCTATATAATTTTTCATTTATCTTCATCTCCAGGTGTGAATGTTGCCAGGCAGGTACTTCAGCTGGTGGCCACCTTTTGAACAAGCTCATACAAAAAACATTGAAAAATACCTTTAAGTTAGCACTGAGTGGGACATAATTTTTTATTTTTTTGATCTCCAGGTGCGAATGTTGCCAGGCAGCTGCTGCAGCTGGTGGCCACCTTGCTGGTTGTGCAGCTGCTGATGCAGCACCTGCCGCAGCTGTTCCCCAGCTGCAGGAGCCTGCTGCACCTGGATGTGGCGCATGTGTCGGCCAAGTGGCGCAGTGCATTGCAGCAGGTGCTCACATGGGCCAAGGTAGGATTTTGTACTACAAAACTACCAAAACTAGACTAAGTTTGTACTGCAAAAACTTAATTTGTATACACTTGTTGCAAGAAGAGAAAAGAGACATGTAAATGATAGATGTAATAATAGTGGCGCAGGTGTCAGCCCAGTGGCGCAGCACACTGCAACAGGTGCTCACATGGGCCAAGGTACAAATGTATGTGTTTGTACTACAAAACTACCAAAACTAGACTGAGTTTGTACTGCAAAAACTCAATTTGTATACACTTGTTGCAAGAAGGAAAGGAGGAAAGGAGAAAAGAGACATGTAAATGATGGAGTGATGTAATAATAGTGGCACTGGTGTCAGTCCAGTGGCGCAGCACACTGCAACAGGTGCTCACATGGGCCAACGTACGATTTTGTACTACAAAACTACCAAAACTAGACTAAGATTGTACTGCAAAAACTTAATTTGTATACACTTGTTGCAAGAAGAGGAAAGAGACGTGTAAATGATAGAGTGATGTAATAATAGTGGCGCAGGTGTCAGCCCAGTGGCGCAGCACACTGCAACAGGTGCTCACATGGGCCAAGGTAGGATTTTGTACAAAACTAAAACTAGACTAAGTTTGTACTGCAAAAACTCAATTTGTATAAAATTGTTGCAAGAAGAGGAAAGATACATGTAAATGATAGAGTGATGTAATAATAGTGGCACTGGTGTCAGTCCAGTGGCACAGCGCACTGTAGCAGGTGCTCACATGGGCCAAGGTAGGATTTAGCTACTTAGTACGAGGGGCAATCAATAAGAAGAAGAAAAGGAAGAAAGAGACAGAAAAAAAATGTGCTCAAATTTTGGAGCTTGAAATTTTGAAGCATGAAAGTAAAAGTAGTATATGAATGTGTACCAAAGTTCAAATCATTGTGATCATTACTGTACAGGTAACACCCTGTAATGGTAGGTAAGAGAGAATGATATAAAAACATGGACAATTGAGATGTGACCCAAGGTGTGCATGCCAACTTATTCTGCTAAAAGTCAGATACTAAAGAACCAGACACTGAAAAAGACGACTTTGAAAGAAATCAAGGGAAATCAAGAAGCTTAAGATCACACCAACCTTCACTCAACAGATACAGTGAGGTGCCGTTGACCAATCGTGTAAAGTGACGTGTACACAAGGTCATGTGATCCAAGTCATCAGTCACTTGAATTATAAGGAAGACTGAAGTGGAACGGTTCCATATACTAATTTGTTGTGGTGGGGCAAAGTCTTAATTCAATCTGTAATAGATTTGTTTTTTCATTCATATTTGTTTTCTCACAGGGTGTTGACGCGATGCACCCATCAGTGTACTCCCGTTTGGAGCTTGGGAAGAGTTGGGAGGACCTGACCACAAAACTGATTGGTGTCAGCAATGCGTAGTAGTCACATGGCTGATTTCAGTAACAAAACAGTAGAGGATAGAAGTTGTCTATTTTTGGAGTAGCATGTCAATAAGTACCAGTAGCACTTCATATTTCTTTCAAGATTTTATCATAAATCTTGAAACGTTTTAAAATCTTAAGAAACATCCTGAGATCTTTTCTAAGAATCTTGAGACTTGATAAAAAGATAATCATGCAAAATCTCAAGATTGACACGAAACATTTACCACAAAATCTCAAGATTTTTGGAATAAACCTCAAGATTTTTCGATTTTCAACAAGGTATGAAGACTAATATAATCTGTCGAGTACTATATTTTTTTCACAAACTACAATGTATCAGCTATGTAACTTTAAGCTGTAAGAGGCTAGAAGTATTTGTATAAAGTGCTCTGCTTAGTCCAATAATAGTCTTCTTGATGTTTTCAGTAATGTTAAGACAGCTACATGTATATTCTGACAGTAAGAGATCAGTAACAGGTACTCATAGGAAAACTTAAGTTTAACTGTTCTTTTATCAAATATTAAGTTACATTGTCTTTGTTCTGCGTAAATATGATGATATCAATAATTGTAATTTTTATCTGTACTAAATTAAATATAGCATTGGTGTGTTGGGCATGTACGAAAGGAAAAATAAAGTTGTCTTACACCTTTATGTTTTATGTCACTTAGTACTTTTTTTAGATATCCATGTCTAGATGCCTCCCGCCACATCTACCAATAATGCATATTTATTGACCCCCTCATTGTGTACACTTCCATTCCCTTCCATTTTTACGCACACACTCCCACTGACAAACACACACACATTTACATAGGTGAGCGTCCACACACACACACACACACACACACACACGCACACACACACACACACACATAAATATACACACGCATACAAACGCAATTGCAACTAGAAAGGCCGACATTTGCTTGAGAGCAAATACAGCATATTTCAGCCATCTCCCTCCTCATGTAACAATAGACTGTTCCCAAATCACTCATGTGCAAAAATGGAACACTTCTGCTTAAAATGACTTCTAACTACTAATCACACTTATGAGCAAAAATGAATCTTACAAAAACCCCTTCAAGAATGGACTCAAAAAAATAGACGACTCCAAAAACACTTCTGCTAAGAAATGGAATTTGGAATCATCAGCCGTCCAAAACCATATTTGAAAAAAATCCCCCCCTCTGTGCAAGAATCCACTCTTCCTGCCTTATACCCCTATGTAAAGTGGAGCGATCCAAAAATATATCAGCTAAAATAGTCAGCAAAGTCCACAAAATGAAATTTTTAAAAATACCCCCTTCGTCGAAGAATGGAATCTCCCAGCTCACCCTGTTTGAAATTGCACAATAGACAAGTCCAGAAATACTCACAGTACATGGCCTTTTGTATAAGAAGCAACCCAGTCCAAAACTGAATTTTAAAAAAAGTCCCCCGTGCATGAATGGGCTCTTCCAGATAACATAAGGCTTGCTGATTGGCTGCCGAATCCTCCTCATGTACAGTCTTCAGGTGGGGGTAACTTCCATTTAACAAATGGAATTCGGAATCATCACCCCTGTCCAAAACTGATTTTTTTTAAATCCCCCCTATGTGCAAAAATGGACTGTCCCAGTAGTAGTTTTGTGTCAAGTGGATCAGTGCGAAAACACTTCCACTAAAAAAAAACATTGGCATTATCACCAAAGTCTAAAAGTAAATTTTAAAATACACCCCCTGTCCAACAATGGACTCTTCCAGCAAAATAGGCTCGCTCATTGGCTGGCCATTAATTGGATTTACCTTGTCCACCAACCACCTGGATGTCTATGGACTAGGTAGGTAGGTAGATAATTGGATCTACCTGGCACACCTGTGGCCCTGACACACCAGAATGACCTAGAGGTCGTTGACCTCGGCACTCCAACCTTACCTTTCCTAAACTCTCCCACAAAAACCTCCTTAAGGAGCCATTTTGAAGTGATTTATACCACATATTATACATGGATCCTTTGAATAAGTATCTAGGGCACCTCTGTGCCAAATTTCAGGTCATTTGGATGTAATACCATGGTACAGGGGGCCAAAATATACAGTTTTGGTCCAAAAGTTGCAATAAAACCTCAATAAAATCATTTAAGGAGCAGATATGAAAAAAAATGAAAAAACACATTTGGGTATTTGCCCACTCTACCCTTGTGCCAAATTTCAAGTCATTTGGTCCAGAAACGGCGGAGATGAATCGCTTTGAAAATTTGACAGGAGAAAGAAAGAAAGAAAGAAACATTACGAATACAATATATTTCGCCATACCTATGGTATGGCTGAAATATAATTACAGAAACATAAATACCCACATACACATACATGTACACACATAATTACACACTGTCAGACACAAATAAATACATACACGCGCATACAAGCACTCACATGTAGGATGCAGACAATACCTACATTTGCATACATTATTAAGAATGGTCTGGCCAAACTGGTTCTTCTGCATGTTTCCTTGTTTATCGCATTTGTGTCCAACCCACCAAACTGGGCGTCTCGGTACAGCGGTGCAACTGCTGTATCTAGCTAATAAAAACAAGACAGAAGACTTTTGGCTCATCAACCTAAAGACGGTATGTGGTCTTTGAATTCTATCACTTTTGTGTTTTACATTGGCGGCAAATATACGACCAAGTTATCATAAGACGTTGAAACTCTTTAAGGCTTCTCATTATGTATATGTCAACAGGTGTCCTCATACACCAGCAACGTTTTTCCATGAAACAACCTGCCTCAACCGTAATCATGCACATCACTTCAGGGTTTTTTTGACAGAAGACCTGTTTCGTCTAGTATTACGTTGTTACCATGTCATTGAATGCACATCAAGAACTGTTTGATGGATTTCATAGTAATATGTTCGGGCGGTGTAACAAAAATTCGAAATGGTTAGGCTTGGCATTTTTGCTATAATATTCCATATTTCCAAGGATATCTGATTACTAGTATACATTTTCAAAAAAGTAAAAGTTTAAAATCCTGTCAGAATGTGGCCAAAAGAATGCAGTGTGAATTTCTAGAATACGCTACGAATTCCCAGGAATACTAATAGAAAATAATTTTCATTCTGACGGTATTTGGCTCATTCCTTCTTGTACGTGTGAATGGGATATATGGTCTATTTGGAATTCCCACCCGAATATGCATATGATTAACGATTAGCCGTGTAGCCATGCATTTTTCTAGCCCGGCAATTTAGCGTTTTACCTGCCCCGACACTGTTTAGCTGAACGTCTTTTGTATCGCCAGACGATCTTCCAGGCAGCTGAATTGTATCATGTGGAAAGTTTAATTGGGGGCATTCAAATCAACTCTAAAGCGACGTCATTCCCGGATTCTCCCCAGTTGAGTGTCTGACCATGAATTCTTGTTTCCCTTCCAAAGCAACAGCTGATTTCATAAAAGAATGTCTGACTCAGAAAAGGACCTCGCTACCCCCCAGCTGGCCTCTGACCTGGAGAAGACAGGCTACGTGATGCTGAAGGACCGTCCCTGCAAGATCGTGGAGATAAATAAAACCTCAGGAGGAAAACATGGCAGTGGCAAGGTAGACTTTTGCAATGGTGTTACGTATGCTAATTAATTTGGTCAATACAATGATAGATGTTTTCTATGCCGTCTGTCCCGTCTGTTTGTGGGTGTGTTTATTGGTGTGTTTTTTGTCTGTTTGACTGTGTGGTATACGTATTTGAGAGCATTACTCGAGAAGTGGGGAACGCATCCTTGAGATATTCAATATGTGATAAGGTGTTAAGAAGCAACACAAAGAACAGACTGAGTATTAATTATGGGACTACTGTGACACATTGGACAAGCTGTGTTTTTTTTAGTGAGAAGATGGCAAATGAGGACATTTGTTACACGACCAGAGAGAATAATTTGCAATACTTCAGCTGTAAAGATCAACGTCATTATTACGTCAGACTATAATCGTGTTGAATTGTTGTGAAAAGATTATTGGCAGAGATTTCATACGTACACAAAAACCATGCAAATCAGGTAAACATTAATCGTCGCCATGATAAGTTTTAATCACCACCATTTTGTTTGTTTTTTGTTTAAGGTTGTCATAGTTGGAATTGACATCTTCACTGATCAGAAGTACGATGATGTGGTCCCCGGCACCCATCTCTGTGGCGTTCCGAATGTCCATCACAAAGAATATACGGTAACGTGATCATCTTAAACGCACAACATAAACATAAACACTGACCCCAACCCCCCCCGCCCCCCCCCCCCCCCCCACACAGACACACATACAGAAAGAGATACAGAGAGAGGGAGACAGACAGAGAGAGTGTGAGAGAGAGAGAGAGAGAGAGAGAGAGGGAGGAAGAGAGAGAGGGAGAAAGAGAGAGAGGAGAGCAGAATAGTGGTCCTGGTCTTGAGAAGTCACTCATGTGCACATCGAGTACCTTTAAGGGCCCCAAAACATGGATATTAGTAAGCTAATAAGGGTTACTGGTGTTAGCGTAAGCGGTTAACCGGTTGATAACCTTTTAGCGGCATCCTCGCAAATCAACCTTTGCATCCAAATAGAGAGTAGTACGACGCATCAGCAGGCTCGTTCCCTTTAAAATGTGCAAAATGTAGTCATTTTAGGTTAAAAACTACATCAGCTTATGTGAAATAGATAACGTCATAATAATTGAGCACCCTATTCCTTAGAAAGCAGATAAATTGTGCAACGTCACAATAAAGCCTTTAACAGAGTACAACAGTAACAGTAGTGATCTATTCTGTTCATTGGAGTTGCAATAGATCTGTGATTTTTAACAGGTGCACGAGAGCAACTGCACAGATGCCTGTTTTACATACGGTCAGACGTCATCTTGTCAACAATGGACACGAAGCAGGTTTGAAAGGTGACATTTGGAATAGGATAAAGGAGAATTCTCTCTACACAACCAGCAGACACTTACATTGCTTACTTTTCGATGTCTCTCAGACACCTTCAGAGCTTTGAGCTGGAGTTCTGCTTCTCACTGTATAATCAATCAATCAATCAATCAATCAATCAATCAAAAATGGTTTATTAGTGAAACAAAGTACTGGCAGCCAGGGGCTGAATTATGACTTGTTGTACATTAAAATCTCTGATTACTTAATATAATTAACATACACGATCAATTTCTAGCACGTGATTGCACTTTAAAACAAATGATCTCGGAGAGTATTGCTGTTTAAGTGGATAGTTCATTTAACATGAATCAAAACATACATAGTTTACAGTTCATAAACATTGTCATTTTTTCTCGTTGAGAAGCCTTAGCATTGATGGTACCGGACTGTTGCGGAATCTTGTAGTGCGGAAGGTAGGTACGGTCTGAGTGTTTGTGAATTCCGCAGGTTACGGCCATGAGTGCTTTTTGGTGCTTTTGTGTTTTTCTGATGTGCAAGTAGTATAGCATCATCAATTAATGGTGTATTGAGAAAAACACTGCTATTTGGTGAAGTTTGGGCACAATTTCTGACCTGAATATTGCATCAATGTTTATCACACAATTTATAAAGTTGTAGGAAAGTAACAAAAATCAAGACGTTCTCATGGACTAATTAAGTCTGTTGACAATTCAAGAATTTACAAATATACTGATAATATTGTATTAGATGCTGTATTTTGAAAGGTAAAATAAGAAATCCATATGATTGTGGGCCACAGTAAGCCATGCATCTGGGGTGTGAATTGCTGGATGTGTATTGACGTTCGAGTGAGTCCACTTGGTCTTGGAGATTTGACTGCTGGCGCACATGTCTGTTTTCGCCAAGTGAAAGGTCGTCTACATATTTCCAGCGATCGTCATGAGATTGACTTGCGTCGTTAATCATGCACAGGAAAATGACAGGGCCTAATTTGGTGCCTTGCGGCACACCTGCAGTAAGTGTCTCCCAACCTGACGTGGTACATCCGTATCGTACCTTCTGTCGCCTTTCTGTCAGGAAACTCACAATCCATGGAACAATGGAAGCCCTTGTACCCATGTTCAGTAGTCTACAGATAGCGTGATGATGGTTGACAGTGTCAAAGGCTTTTGTGAAGTCGGTCAACACTATCCTTCCCATGTTACTACTTGCTTCCGCGCCTTGGTAGAGGAAATGTGTCAGACTTACAAGACAGTGGGTTGTGGAACTTCTCTTGATAGCCCCGAATTGTCGCTGATCAATGTTCATCCAGATGTCAGATGTTACCCACTTCGCCACAAGGCCTTCGCATATCTTGGCAAAGACTGCCGTAAGGGAAATTGGGCGTAATTTGTCCACGACTGCTGGATATAAGTAGCCTATGTAGGTGGCGCTTTTGTTAGGAGCTGTGACGAAGGTGTTTGGAAGATATCGAAACGTAAGCAATGTAAGTACCTACTGGTTATGTAGAAATAACTCTCCTATATCTAACTATATATAATTGTACCAACCTGATGAAACACCTGCTGTTGTAGGTGATTGGTGTTAATGGGGACGTCCTGACCGTCTTGGACCGCTTGACCAAAGACGAGAGAGAGATAGAGTTGCCACAGGGCCATCTTGGCGACGAGATAAAAACAAGTTTTGATCAATTGCAAGGTGACATCGACATGGTAATTCTTGCTTCATACTCCTTCAAACATTGTCTAACAGGTTGCTTTTATTTAGCAGTAAAACTTACGGACTTTTCATATTCACTTTTGGAACAGTCCATTTTTGCATGAGTTGTAAGATGGTTAGATATGCTGTATTTGTTCGCAAATGTTATCCGTCTATTTGAATATTTTTACTTGGATGTCTGATCTCCAGGAGCCCGTAGTGTCCCGACTTTTTTTTACAATTATCAGCTCGATGAATAATGTACCCTTCCAGCCGAACACCATATCCAACAAATAGAATCCCCTGTTCTATTTTCTATTTCGAATACTTGGTCGAATATTTTGGCGATCATTTTTGACATCGTAAAGCAGTACAAATTTATCTTCGCAATGTTGTGCCACAAAAAGTAAGACACACGATCTGACCCGGACCAGGGTATAAAGGATGTGTGTGCCAAGGCCGGTTGATGGATTCCAGATGTAATCTTTGCCCTGGCCGGAGTATCAGTTACACCCCCGCTACTTGGGAATCCCCTTCGTATGCCTGTGTAAAAATTCCACAGATGCCTGCGGAATTCTGGGAATTCTTGTCAAACGGACGCACACTATAATGTTAGGCGGAGCCCCTGAGGCGTCCGCCAAAAACAGTCCAGAGGTTGGACAGAAGTGGCCAAAGGCAAATGCTATGCCGTTTTTGTTGAAGACTACACCGGCCGAGTATAGTTGTTTTTGGAAGGGTAGGCGCTACATATTTTGTTCCTGGGAAAGATGAACATGCAAAGTCTGCGTAGTAGGGGCGGGATTCTGCAGTGGCGAACTTTTTAGTAGGGTCTTATATTTCGTATGTGGATACTGACGAGAACCTTCTTTTGTTCCTGTAGGTTATAATTGTTGTGTCGGCCTGTGGTGAGGAGAAGGTCATTGACCACAAAAGCATTGCGCACTAAGTAAGTGTGCCTTTTACATCGGAGGTAAGACAGTCTAATACCCTGGGGGCCAGACAGGATCGGGTAGCTAGCAATTTTTGTTCGGGGACCCAAAGCAGTCAGCCCACCGATCTCACATTAGCGCTCCGTAGTTATCGCTACGGAAAAAGGCAGGTGGACCTTCTTCGGGCTTAAACTCCCCGGGGCGCTAATAAGAGATCGGCGGGCTGACTGTCTTCTTACATGAGAGCTAATTACTAGTGATCGTTTTCATAATAACCAATTAAATGTAATATGTGCCTAATATTATCTCCAATAAATCTTCCTTCAATAAAGCCTGTCTGATCATTATCAATAATATTTGAAATATAGACAAAAAGATGACAGACAATGATAATCATCATAGTAAGCGACTACTCTAATTTAGATCCTAACGCTAGAATGTAACTTTAATGGGATTGACTTTTTCTGAGATGCTGGAAGAGGAAGGATCCCACTTTTTCTGCGATGTGTACGTTCTGCGATGAGTTATTAATTTAGTAAGGCCATTTCATCTGCCCAAGAAGACCACCCAGAGGATCATTAGTATCTGGTCTATTGTGGAAAGGTCGCCATTATATACTCATTAGACAGGATTCTTAATATTTGTGTCAATGTGGAAAATTATGTATATCTAAAGGACCACCAAAAAGTGGTCACATAGGCCAAGTGGTCCTTATGTGGAGGTGATCACTGCTTTCTCTGACAATTTCATCAAAATACTAAGCACTGAACGGTACTACTTGGAAAGAGAAATAATTACATCTGGTTATGACTTTATTACAATTTCAAGACTTTATATCCGTGCACAAAATAAAAGTTTACCAACAAGCTTTCAATCAGTCCTCTGATCCTTCTCAAGTTGAAATGAACCAACACCTAAGTCACACATCCGGAACGGAAGTCAGCAAGGGGTCAAAGGTGCTTGGTAGTCGGTATCGGCTCCCGTCTCGGTTGAGGGAAGGTTGGTGGGCTCTCATTTTTTATTTACATCTGGTGTATTTTTATATTTTTATATTTATGTGTTATTTGCACCCAACTTTCAGAAATCTAGAATATCACACCAACCTTCACTCAACAAAGACGGTGGGCGGCATCAACTTTGTTGCACTGTTGACCAATCGCTTACGTGACACGTCCACGAGGTCATGTGATGTAAGTGACTGACTATATATATGTACTAACAGTAAGAGATTAGTAACAGATACTCGTAGGAAAATTTAAGTACTTGTCAGTAGTATTACAGGAGTGACAGTCAAGTTGAATTTTACTGAAATGTTTCGAAAAATGCTCCCGTTTGAAACACCTAGTAAATAAACTACCACCAACACTCTTGGCTTTGTTTACACTGATTTCACCTGGACACATCTTGTTGGACAGACTTAAAAGAAAGAAAACGCGCGCTTGTTGCAGTACTGTGTAACTATGCATGTACACAGCCTTTGAGAGGTGAAAATCAACAGGTATGAACGCGAAAAGGACTGCTATATTAGGAGTCATAATGTCTTGTAGGGTAAATGGGTTACATCAAGACCAAATATAAGACTTTTCGGGATAAGGAAATTATGATTGGGGTGGGGGGTTGGGGTGCTGTGGTACTAGTAACCTGGATATGGTGACACTATTTGTCCGGGACAAAGCTTTAGAAAGGGTACTATGGTGTCACCATCATGAGGTAGAATTGCAATATGACAATCGGGGAAAAGGA